>NC_140932.1:159608246-159780746 GCF_014529385.1 Adiantum capillus-veneris
ACTGAGCTACATTTGAGGAATACTGCACTCTGTTGAGAATTGTTAACTGCCTATAGGTCACTACACCTTATTTTGTTTATGCTCTAAGTTTAGGGGTTTATAGTGTGCTCTGTGTAAATAAGAAGGGTTTTTTTTGGGACTCACAAGCCTTATGATTTATGACTTCACAACTGTAGATATTTTTGCACTGAGACCTTGGTGGCGCATGTACTCTATAAAAACTAGGACTGTGGCCATCTTTTGATGAATAAGAGTACTTGACACTAGGTCGTTTCCATGCACTTCACATGTAAGCTTGGTAAAGCTTCTGAGGCATAAGTATTGGCTCGTTTTTCTGCATACTAACTCACCATTTTAGGCTACATACTATGGTTTGAGCCATTGATGCCATTGAAGGGTAGGATGCACCAGAATTTCATCTATTTACTGGTGGTGGTCTGATACATTAAGAAGAGAGGGGGTGCAAGTCTTTTTCACCCCTCGTGTCTTTGGGCTGTACAATAGAGTTTGGTGCTGAATTTTTTTGGGTAAAGGTGTATTGGAGTCATTGTATAAAAAGGGACCCGGTCTAATGGGCTTTTGTTGCATTTGATGTCTGGTTACTGTTGGGCTTCTAGCATAATGATAGTATTGCTTTTGGAGTGTTGTACTGCATACTATGGTTTGGGTTGTACTGCATACTATGGTGGAGGTTTTTGATAACGCTTGCTGGCGGATGTCGTGGTTGAGCACATTGAATATAGTTGTTTTTTTACACATAAGGCATGGCTTAATGGGGTTTTCTTACCCGGATTTTCACTGTTTTATTTGCTGATGATGATGGTACATGAACAAAAACTTGGAAAAAATATTGGGCGGCATAACCCCTGGTATGAGGAACCACCGTGTGGTTGGCCTTGCTTAAACACTTTATGGCACTTCTGTGGATTGTTGTTCCTTATTTCTTAGTCGGGTAAAGCCCATTATGTGAGTTGGCCAGGTTTATATTTAATGGATGAATGAGCTAGCAAACATGGGTTAAGATATGATCTTGCTACTGCTTATGGTGGCTCTGCATTGACCATTGGTTGGGTGTTAGCCGATTGGCTTATAGCATTCTAGTTGTACCTTACTGTTTACTGGTCTTTTGACTTGATAAGGTACTAGTTGTTTTCTTTCACCTAGCACATGAATTACTAATAGAAACTGGGGTTGTCTCCTGATTGCGTATTGAATTTCTGGTTAAAAGTTGTTCGGTGGATTATTTTGGGTGGGGTCCCCACCGGCTGCATACTGCCGCTAGACTTGATGGTTTACTGGTTTTTTTGGGGGTTATGCTATACCGTTTCAGCAGTCACATGAGACCCTTAAATGAACGAACCCATTTACAAACTAAAGAACATACTTTACAAGGTGAAGGATCACATAGGCCTGCAACACAACAAATGAATTGGGAGTGGAGATGTTAAAGGTGGTCACAAGGTAGCATAATGTATGTGCGGAGTGATCAGACCAATACATGTAGTTGGATCCAACTTCATAGTTGGAGATTGATGAGCTAGCCCAAATATGGTCTAAGGAAGATCCATAGATAGTTGTAACATCTGTTATGAATTGTCTGATGTTATATTTGTTCAGGAAAGAGGGAAGGTGGTTGTAAGAAGTATTAGGAACTTTAGTGTCAATGTTGAAATCACCCAGGATAATGATTGGAAATTCCATAGCATGCTGTTCAAGCAATGATTTTAATGCATCAATTAAATTTGTTAGTCGTGTTTAAGGTGAATTGTAAAGAGAGACTGTTTTGATGATTTTGTTGTTTGTGAACTTGATTGTTGTATGCAACATCTCAACTCTTGAACAAGAGATATTGTCGTGGTTAAAGTGGATTAGTGTTTATTGGTGGAGAATGGAGACACTGACTTTTGCATTAAATTGGTGTTGTAGAAAGCATGGTATTGCATGTGGTATTGTTTTTGTTAGTCTTGTCTCTTGCAAACAAAGTACATGTGACATCATTAGTATTGAATTTGTTGCAATCTTGCTTATGTGTTTATTGAAGGAGGCAATGCTTAAAGATTGAATGATGATATGTGTGTTTGAGTAAGGTTGTAATGATTTTTGGGTGGAGGTCCATTTAGATTCTAGTTTTAGGCGATCCTGTTCTTCTAGTACAGTTTGGTCAACTTTGATGTGGCAAGGTTGTATTCTTTTGAATAGGTATAGATTAGTTGGGTCTCAAACATGTGATAGTGCTGTGTATGCAAGTCCATGTGCTCTTATGTGTCCAGGATTGAAGGCTAGTGTTTGCAATGTAAGGCCTTGGGAATGATGAATGGTTCGAGCACTAGCTGCTTGCAATGGAAATTGATATCTGGAGATGATGTTCAAGTAGTTTTTACCGACTTGGAATTCACGAACGACACGTTCTATTGGGGTCCATTCTTTGTTAATTGTTGATGAATAAAATGTTTGATTGTCATAACGTTTTCTCTTTCCAATGATAGGGTTAGAGAAATGAACCCAAATTATTGTTTTTTTGGTTGTTTGTGTAAAGTTTTTGTATTCCTCTTCTGCTCCATTAACCAATCCATCAAGAATATCCAAGTTTCCTATGCATAGCTCGAAAAAAATGTATGTTTTTAGGCTTAGTGTGGATTGCAATCCTCCAGTTAGTTTGGGATCTGTAGGAACGTTGATTGTTTTGTTGCATGACTTGTTTCTTTTATCAATAGCGATGGAAGTTTGGGGTGTTCCCTCCATTTGGTTGAAAACAATACGATTATGAGCGTCCTTTCCTTTGTTGGAGTAAAATAGATGAGAAAACTTGATGGCTGATTGGTACAGCTCTATGGTAATTGTTGTTAAGATATTCCAAATCTTCGAAAGTATGTTGTGCAACTCGAAGTCTATTAAGGATATCTATGAACATTGGATTGTTTTGTCGCATTGTTAGTGTAAGCTCGAAGCATTGTGGATGAGTGTGCCAATACGATGGGGAAATTGCTTCTAAAAGTGTATGTTTTTTTGTGAAGATCCAGCTATCCTTAACCGGGCTTGCCTGACATAAATCACCGCAAAGAATGACATCCAATCCACAGAATGGTTTATTATGAACATGCTTGATAGCTCGCAAGCGTGAGTCGGCCATGGAGAAGACACTTGAAATTATCAAGGAGACCGCATCAAAAACTACAATTCCTAAGTCTTTATATAGGAGAGAAAGTGCATCCAACTTTTCAACAGTCAAGCTTGTTTGTGTAGAAGTAATCAGAGGCAAGTGAAGTGTAGAGTGGATTGTGGTGCTACCAATACTAAAAGGTTCCTTTTCTATGTATGCCATTAGTAATGCTGTTGGAGATTCTGGATGTGGCGGGCTTTTATGATTGTAAAATCATTGTAATCATTCTACTAGCAATAGTAATGTGAATGTTTTTCCTGTTCTTGCACCTCCTGTGAGAAATAGGTGTATTTGTTTGTCGGGTTGAATTCGTTTTTTCAACATTATGTCGTCAAATATGTGTCATTGTTGGTCATTTAATTTTTCAATGCTTGCATGGAAATCATCATTTTCATGGATGTGTATTTGAAATGTTGCAAGCGGAATTTTTTTTTAGGGGTGCACATTAATGTGTAAGTCATTAAGAATGTCTGCGTGATGTGATGCATGTGAGTCGTTTTTGTTGTGTTAGTTGTGGTTGGGGAGGAAATGTAGTGCATTTAAAATTTTTCTATTGGGCTTGGGTCTTTATTAAACTTGAGTTCATTTGATTTTATCACTTGTAGGAATTGGTTATATACATCACTCCATGCAGAGGAGTTTGTCAAATGTTGGTTTTCATTATTGTTCCAAGGAAGATACAAGCATTGTTCCCTATAGTGATCTTCTGGGTTTTTAAGAATGTTATATTCGATGAATCGTATGATCTTAGGTTTACGCAATTCTTTGTATGTTATTCCCTCTTGTTTAATTTTTGATGCATATTCAGCCAAACATAGATGATGGAGACTTTGTGGTCTTTCAACATATTATCAATAATGTTTTGGAGGAACATGTTTGTGTCAGATGAGTCTAGTTTTTGTAGAGTTGCTTTTCTTTTGAGGACTAATTCACATTGATCAATAGGGTTAGTGCTTATGTATACAAAGTCACAAGTTGTAGTATGGAGTGGTAATGATAGCGATATGTAAGATGCTTGTTGCGCGCTAATTTGTTGTGTGTTAAGAATAGTGTTGTCGACCTTACGGAATCGCTCAACTGTTGTTGCGTTATTCGCGACACAGATATCAAATTGAGATTTTATTGCTCCTATCAATGTGTTGTCCATTTTTGTCATGTATGATGTGCAATAACTTGTTGCACCATGTGCGTTCAAGACAAATTGAATATCAGTGTTTGTGTCCCATAGTGTTACAATTGTGGGATTGAAATTGTTTGTATAATGTCATTCGTATTTCATTTCAAGAAGATTTTCGCTGTGGATAACAAGTTTCTTATTGCCAAAGTATATTCTTCAAACCTCAAATGCAAGCTTTGTAGCCATTGCTCAAAGGAAATGGTGGTTTCAGTGGATAGTGTATCAAGGCTATTCTTAATGCCTTTAAAATTTGTCTTGCTTCTCATTCGATCTTCGTAGTCATTGGGAGTGGGTCTGAGAATGATTGTGAATGGCATGGGGAACCTTGGGAAACCAAAGCGACAACATTTTCCTTTCTTGAGGCAAGTTTTTCTATGACGATGTGTTTGTATTTCGTGAAGGTCAGGTGGAAGCTTGGAGATATCTGTACTTATGTACATGTCCACAAATGTCACAATAGCATCATCTGTGCATGTTCGAATAAAGGAGCTTGTTCAACCCATAAAAGACCATGATCATGCCGACTACCTCGGCTTTGGAACTCTGTGACGAAGAAATAATCAAGAATTTTTTCACAGATTGTGCTATCATTGAGCAATATTCTTTTCATGGCTGTGAACCGGTTAAGATAGAAGCGAGATGTTGTTATTGAATCTTCTCATACCAAACATTTATGGAAGGAGCTGTTGCTTTCATTCGTATCTTGTTTAAGTGGGACTATTTGTTGTAGGGCATCAAGAAGGATTTTCCAACGCTTTTTAGTTGAAGAGAATGTCACAAAGAAAGTTGGTGGCCCTAGTTGTCGAATCATAGCAAACACCCTTTTTTTAAATTTTTCTTTATAATCCGTGAGGTACGAAGCGCTTCGAAGTCTCTATAGCCTAGTTGTGATGAGACTAGTTTCTCTATGTTTGTGTCCTGGCAAACCTCCCCAACACAAAAGGTTGCTCCTTCAAGTTTCGCTTTGCGAAGGTGTATCCAAATGGAGGAAAGTATTTTTTGTGTCATGATTTCACTAATTTGAAGAATAAATTTTCAATGTTGAGTGCAAAACGTCTATCTTTGTGCATCAACTCCCATTTGGCTATTGCTTGATAATTTTTTGATATGTGTTGGTGGTATTTTCTAGGCTCTCCAAAGAAGATTGTAGGAAAACTAAGTTCCTCACAAAACTCATCAGCAAATAAACCGAGTGGACTGTTCCCCTTTGATTGTGCAACATGCAAAAATTTATTGTTATAATCAACAACTTGCTCAGTAGTAGTGATGCTGTGTAGGAGAACATCAGTGTCAATACTTTCCTCATCCTCCATCTCATGTCTGGTTGTGTCTAGGGGAAGTGATGAGTGGGAGATTTGTTGAAAGTGTGTAAGCCATTTATCATTTATTCTTATGTTTTCCTTTTTATATAGAGAGCGATTAAGAAGAGTGTGTGTGGCCTTTAGTGTTAGAAATGGTCTAACAAGCCCACATAAGTAGCAATGTGTGTACTCAAGTTTGCATTTGAGGCCTATCAAGACTGAAGCCTCATCTTGGATAAAGCGGGGAAGCACTTGCTATGTTTTTTTGATGTTCGCAAGAACATTGACCACACTCCCTCGCAAGCCGTATTGGCCATCATAAGTTAGTTCTCATATCTTTGCAAATGGTATGCAAATAGAGACCAAGCACGCTTCTATATTGTTTAGTTGCATGATTGGCATCAAAGGGTCGTTAAAGCCTTATCTATGCAAGCTCTTGAATGGCACCTTGGATTTGTTTGATTTGTGCTTGCATGCGTGACAACGAAATAGAGAGAAACATCTTTTTCGCTTTCCACCTCCGGTATGTAAGCACAGTGAAGGAGCAAATTGTGTGACTTGTGAGCGGAAAAAAAATCGGCCACATTTCTCGCATGGATATGTAGGTGTGTCATTCATCCTCTTTAGAAATTTGTTCACTATCTTGGATTTTTGTTGTGGATGAATAGAAGGGTGTTGCTTCAATGAGCCAATCTCTGTCAGCTTTGTATGTCTTAGTCACTTTAGTTTTGTTGTGATTGCAGAGTGTGTATGGACAGAAAGTGGTTCCTTTCAAATAAATAGATGTGCAATTTGAGTAGCTGGTTTATCCATGTTCTCTCTCCACAATTGGGTTAATGTATCACACTCTTTGATTGTCCAATGGACTGCGTTACAAGATGATTGTGAAGTTGTGAGAGGATAATAGATTAAGCCCATAGTAGATGTATCTATAATCAGAAGTCCTTTTTTAAATTGTTGAATTGATTTTTCAACTACTTGTTGTTTGTTGTGTCTAGTTGTGGCATTGTGAAGGATTATCATGAGTGCTTTTTTGAATTTGTGAGCAAAAATATTGATGACTTCCATTGTGAGACTCATTGATGTTTTGCAAGTTTCATATAAAGCATTCAACTGTGTAGCTCTTTCACCTGATGGCTCCAATTGTGATACAAAGAACAATGAAGCTGTAAGTTTGTTTGCAATACACTATGGAGCGTCAGAAACAATTGTTGATTAAAAGGATGTGTCTGCATAAATATCATGTCAATGTCGACCTCTTTTGGAATACTCAAATTAGTAGGATTCTGCATGGCTATTCGAAATTGTGTGTGTGTGTGTGTTTGTTTGTTTCTATCTGTGTGTCTCTCTATGTCTATACAAATATATATGCACATATGGATGTGGGTATCTGCCTATGTGTGTGTGTGTGTGTGTGTGATAGAGAGAGAGAGAGAGGGAGAGAGAGGGAGAGAGAAGAGAAAAAGAGAAATATTTTGAGTTCTTAATGTACGCAGCAAGGAAAGAATACTTACAAGCAGAACCACAATACTTAGGAGCACGGCCAAAAGTGTGCAAAAGCACATTACAAAGTAGAAGGTGGAAGCATTTCCTTTGTTTGAGGATGTATTTGGAACAAGCAAGGAAAGTTAAGGGCAACTAATAATGATAGGTGAAGATTCTTAACACTAATGTTCAGTTTCATACGCCACTACATGGCCACTCGCATTGATTTTGAAGCGGCCAAAGCGTGAGGTTGTTGCCAAGGTATTTCTTGCCTCAGAAACGGACTCAATGTGAATTTTGTTGAAGGTTCTATCCAATGCAAGGACTAAATCCACTACTGAACCAATGACTTGCACGTCAAGAAGCTTTTTGTCTTTTGTTGCAATACGTGCTTCCAACTTTGGTGTCGTGATTATTGTGGTATTCTTATTGCAAGATCCACAATAGCGTGCTTGCCTAAGTCTATACACTTTTGTGGATTTACAATTCAAACAATGCTTCTCTAGTAGCACACTATTGAAGTTGATGAACTAAAGTGTACCAATGACCTGCACAAGGTAACTATGTAAGAAAATGAAACAAGTCACTTGTAATATATCACTCATAGCGCGGATGGGACTTCTTCGACTACGACTCATCTTATTTGGAGTATGGATTTTAATCACTTGTAGTAGACAGGTCTCATGAATCTATGATTTTATCACTTGTAAGTTTTCCTTGTCACAGTTGACTGCTTACATGTCGAGACCATGATAGTCTAATCTAAAGTGTCTTAGCCACCACAAATGAAGAGGTTAATAATATAGATTAATAGATTTATGGGTCTAAAATTTATCCAGATGAAGAGGTTAGTAAATGGACCTATATCAAAATGCCATTGACGTGACATTTTGAAGGGAGAGGGAGAGGGAGAAAGAGAGAGAGAGAGAGAGAGAGAGAGAGAGAGAGAGAGAGAGAGAGAGAGAGAGAGAGAGAGAGAGAGAGAGAGAGAGAGAGTTGCGGTAGCGACAACTTAGATGAGGCGGCCCCTTGGGCATGGCACCTGTCCGTACGCTAGAGAGCATACACTCAAGGGTGGAGAAGCCCCCCCTCCCCGTAATGTCTATTGCCCGCTGCAGAGGAGCAATAAGCATTACGAGAATGATTACCTTCACACTGCCTTACATTATATGAACATCAAAACACAAGAAGGCATAACAGAAGACCAGTTAGAGAAACAGAACACTGTCTTCTTCATTGACATGCAGCTGAACACAGAGTACAAGAGAGAAGATGTATTGATAACATGAATATTAGAGATATCCCCAAAGACAGGTATACCCCCCATATACAATCGCTACTCCAACACAGATCGGGAACGGTGCAAAACCCCGTCCTGTCCCATGATATCCTATGAAGAACTGTCCCAAAGCCGCATGACTCCTAGTCCGCAATGTCCAGACCTCCGCAGGACCGCACTGTGTGGCTTATGACGTAACACCTGGCACGCACGGTGGATTGTGCGAACCCACACCTTAGCCCCTCCATGTTGAAGGTTTCGATTGCTGTTCCTCCACCTGCTCTGGTGAGGAGGAAATGTCGATATAGCCAAATCCTTGAAAATCTTGGCGATGAGCCCAATACACCTGAGCCAATAGCTGTGGATCTATCTCAGGTTGCTCCGGCCAAGGATCCCTTGGAATGAATTGCGTTGGCAAAGAAATATAGTGAGGTGCCTGTGGCAAAGGAGCAAGAGGTGTATGCAAAGGATAATACCAAGACAAGTATCTTTTTAGTGCAGGCCAAAAAGGAGGACATGTCGGAAGATTGAGGGAGAATGAATGAGCCAAAGTCTCCACCCAAAAACATACTCTGCACCGCTCCTTACGAAGGCGATGAATCACTCGCTGCAAATGAGAGACATGAGCCTGGGCCTCAGCACAATCTTCTGTAGCTTTCACCCAATTAACAATATCAAAACCTTATGGGACAATATTCTTACCTCTGTCATTATTCGACGGCTCAGGTTGCCTCATCACAACTTGTTGAGTTGGTTGCTGCATTATCACCTCGGCAGACAACCGTGCTCTTCAACTCTGCATTTGAGTCTCCAAAAAATTATGGAGGTCTTGGTCCATCTCCACTGCTAAGGAATCCAGATCATTCATGTTAATCATCACATCACGAGGATGAGATGCTAAGTAAGTAGCAAGGCTATTCTGCATTTGCAATTGAAGAAATTCCTCTTGAATAGAAGCAACAAACATAGAGTTAGCCTCCCGCAGTGTCTGGATTTCTTCAGTTTGCTGTCGTGCTATCGTAGTTAATGCTACATTTTGATTTGTTAAATTGATGATGCTAGCCTGCAAAGCCGTTACCTGCATTTCTAGCTCAGTGATTCGTGCCTTAGTTGCAAGAGCTGGCCAGATCGAACGTAGAGACTCCGCAAGACGCTGCAAAAATGTGCCGCACGCCTGGAGCTAATTAGAGGGGTTTGCGGCAGTCGTCTCCCAGGGCAAAACTGCTGGAAGAGTGCCCTCCATCGGAGCAGCGGTGATAGTAACTCCAAAATTTTTTGGTTGCGAGGAAGTATCTGCACCCGCACAGCCAGTCCCAGCCGGAGTGGAGGTTGCTGCCCTTTCCTGCATTCTGCATCTCCAGCGCGCAACAGCGGAATCCTCCGGCAAGGAGGATGTCGCAGGAGGTGGTGGTGTGGAAAACAAGTTCTCCTCCCGACCTTGCTTTCGGTTCTATGTTCCTGCAGTGGCCATCTCCTGTGCACTAGAGGCTACCATTGCAGTCGATGTACAGGGCATATCCATAATGAGAACAGGGGTTTGAGTTACCCGCACAACACGCACTTCCTGACTCTGAGTTTGTGGCAAGGGTGTAGCAGTACCACATACTACAAATCTATCATCTTCAAAGTGACACAGAGGCCGAAGGGTGAGAGAGAAAACTTCTCTCAATGGAAACACCAATGTAAGCAGCTGGCCGACTTTTGTATTTGTTGAAGTACTTTTCTCCATCTGTGCCACCACTCTTTGGCACTCTGCTAGCAACTGTTGCCTGACGATCACTCCCTATGTCACCGGCCCAAAGTTGGCCGAATGCAATACATTGCGTGCTTTGGCCGAAATCGTATACGTTTTGGCTTGCAACCAAATTGCCTCAAGAAACCAGCGGTAGGCATCTCTTATCGATGTATCTGTAAGCCCTGATAATTTGTATTCACCCTTTACTTTCAAGCCAAACTCTTGTTCGGCCTCTGCAGAAGCAGGAATAACATGCGATGCTCGCACAACACCATCACTAGGCAAACATCAGCATCTTGAAATCCTCTCTGCTGTCAACTGAATCTGCTAGTTGTTGATTTGCACCATATCACCAGTAGCTAGCTGCTCTATCAATGCTGTGGCCTGCGGGGTGAACAGGGATTCCTTGCCAATCCAGGTTGGCGAAGACACGTAGGTGCAAATCCTACAACCAAGCATCCACCCGGCAAAGAGCTAGCTGCTGGACTTGAGTAAATGGAATGCATTGTAGCAAGGAAGCCATCATGGTAGCGAAGAGACACAGAAGAGAAAAGAAATAATACAGTAGAACATTGCGAGCGCGATGCAAAAAACGGGAGGAGAGTATAAGGTATCGACTACATGCACTAAACCACTCACAAAGAGTTCTCAAAATAGGGCGTGCCACGGTGTCGCAATCATCATTGCCCTTTTCTCGCTTTCCAAGATTGCATGCAAAAGAATTCCCAATCATGATTAAGTTTGGCTTTCGGTTCTTGCACCACAACAAAGGGGCACTGAATTGAGGTAGGTGAGAAATAATGGCCTAGTCAAAATCCATTCACCGGCACAGAAATCACCTCCCCCTGCAAATCCTCCAAATAAAAAGAAGTGGGTCTGCATACTTTAAACATCTAGAATGGTCCCGACCATCGTAATTTTAGCTTCCCAAGGCAAGAATTAAATACAAGGACCAACTACCCCCGTAAAAATTTCCGTGCTTTAGGGAGATCCAGCCATTTCTTCCGCCTGGACTACATATCTTGCAACACCGCAAAACTGCGCAACCGCTCTTCATCTAATTCCTGTGAAACATCCAAACGATAAATTACAGAATCTTCCGGAAGAAGATTATCCGCAACCAGCATCCACAAACTCGGAACCACATGCTCCACTGGGATAATTGCCTCCATACCAAATGCCAACTTGAAAGGAGTCAATCTTGTTGCCACTTTATATGCTGTCCGATAAGCCCACAATGCGAAAGGAAGTTTCACATGCCAATCCGTCCCATGCATATTCACTAACTTTGTTAGATCAATACGAACCCATTGCTTATTAGTTGATTGCACCTGCCCTTTTGCCTGAGGGTAAATATGGAGAAGATTTCCTATGCAATACAAAGTAAAATCGTAGCATTCTCTCCATCACCTTATTCAAAAAATGGCTACCTCGATCACTAACCAACTCAATAGGACATCCATATCTGGAAAAAACATCCTTATATAAACACTTAGCAACAAAAACTGCAGTATTATCTTTCAAAGGCCATGCCTCCACCCATTTGGTAGCATAATTCGTGGCTATCAAAAATATACTTATTACCAGTGTGAGCTGCTACTAGTTTAAAAGGTCCAATAAAATCCAATCCCCATTTTTGAAAAGGCTCCAAAGGCAATACCGGCTGAAAAGGCATTCTGGACATTTTAGTAGGTTGTCCCAACTGCTGACACACATTACACTTTTGCACGAATCTTCTCGCATCTTGAAACAATGTAGGCCACCATAATCTTGATTGTAGAACTTTCCTAGCCGTGATCAATGCTGTAAAGTGCCCCCTTGCAATGCCGGTATGGACTTCGTCCAAAACCAATTCTTGTTCTTGTGGTAGAACACATTTGAGCAAGACCTCCACAACCGTGCGATAATAAAGCTTCCCCATGATAATCTCAAAATTCCTGCTTCTAATAGCCATCCGTTTCCTTTGATGATTAGACAAGAATGAAGGCATTTTTCCACTGTCGAGAAAATGAAACATCTCCTCATACAAAGTCCATGGAATGCTGGGGATGATCCTAGGTTTTTGCGTAGCTATAAGATCATCTGCAACAGCTCCTGTTAAAAAGAGAGACGCATTCGAAAATTCATCAGCCACCCCCGTTAGTGGCTCACCGGAATCTAGCCTGGATAGGTAGTCAGCCATCGCATGCTGGGCTCCTGGATGATGTATGACCTCAAAATCAAATTTCTGCAACAAGAGCACCCATCTGGCCAATCTTCCTGTCAAATTTTGTTGGCACATCAGATATAGAAGAGCCGAATGATCCACATAAAAGAAAAACCGCCGGCCCAACAGATAATGCCGAAATTTTTCACTGAGTAAATCATCCCTAAACATTCTCTTTCGGTCACTGAATAATTCATTTTTGCGGATGATAATCTTCTGTTGGCGTAATAGACAAGTCAAAACCAACCTTGACTTGGTTCCTGCATCAACACACTGCCAATGGCCCGGTTAGAAGCATCCACAAATGCATGAAAATCCTTACCCCAATTCGGAGGGATCATAATCGGAGCTTTGGACAGCTGAAGTTTTAATCTCCGAAAAGCCAGATCACATTCCTACGTCCATTCAAAATCTTTAGCATGCGTTGTTTGATTAATAGGGATTGCCAAATGCGTGAAAAAACTCAAATGCCTCCCATGCCAACGAGCTTGGCCCAGAAAGACTTAACACTGTTTCGAATTCATCGGCAGAGAGGCTTCCATAATTGCGGCTATTTTATCCGTATCCACAAAAATTCCATCCTCAGAGATTATATGACCCAATAACCTTCCACTTCTAACTGCAAATGCACATTTTAGAGGATTTAAACTGAATTTCACCTCTCGATATTTCATAAAACATAATCACAATTGCTTCAAATGCTCTAATTGCACTCCAAAAACACTGAGATCATCTAGAAAAACTCTCATAAAATCTGTCAAATAGGGACCAAAAATTTGAAACAAATCCCTTTGAAAAGTTCAGGGCGCATTCCTTAATCCGAACCACAACATTGTGCATGCAAAAACACTCCATGTTGTAATAAAAGCTGTTTTAGGCTGATCACGCAACGCCATTTGATTTTGGTTATATCCACTGAATCCATCCAAAAAAGTAGACATCTTGTGCCCTGCTACATCGTCCAAAATAGAATCCAAAAATGGAAGTGGAAAAGGATCCGGAACAGTAGCTGCATTCAGCTTCCGATAATCCACACAAATGCGAATTTTCTTGTTTTTCTTTGGTACCACCACAATGGGAGAAATCCACTCGGGATTATCAATAGGGGTAATAAAACCCACCTCCAAGAGACGATAAATTTCCACCTTAACTTGCTTTGCCACATTCGGACTCATCCTATATGAATACTGCTTCACTGGCACCGCATCTTGTTTCAGATTAATGGTATGCTAATAAAAATTTGGATCCAATCCTTGCATATCCGCATATTCCCATGCGAAACATCCTTAAATTCTGTTAGTAAATTAATCAAGTCTCCTCGGAAACTTGCCTCAAGCTGCTCATTAATATAAATGGGCTGAGACTCCGCTTTCTCTCCTAGAAGACCTTCTCCAATTCATCTTCCTTGACCCTTGTAACTTTTCCCATCTGTGCTTCAAACGCATGTCCTTGCTTAATAATGTCCTCCAATGATTCGGGACTAGGCAAAGCTTTTTGTTGCACCCCTGTTTATGGTGAAATTCCTGAAGCCCCTAAAGATTTCCCCTCCAAAATCATAGAAATGTTTGCAAGATATAAAGAAACTAAATCCGGGTTAGCCTTCAGAAATTGCTCCTCTTCATCCTCTTCTAATCCTTCCACAATATTTACTGTCTCTGCTATCATAGGCCATGCTGCTTAAACCGATTGCCTACATGTTCCCAACATCACCCGAACTTTCCTACGACCCTTTTTAACTGTAAGCATATTTGCCTCCCAATTATGCTTTACCCTGGCTTGTCGCAACCATGGTCTCCCCAAAATAATGTGATAATCCTGACTGTGATCCTCAATATTCAAGACAACTAAAGAAACAACAAAAGATAAGCCAGGTACATCTAGGACAATGCCCCGGAGTAATCCTACTGGTTGCACTCGTCTTCGATCTGCCATGCGGACTACAAAGGGTACAGGTTCCCAATCACTGAGTCCAAAACGCTCACAAGCTGCTTGAGTAATAATATTTACTCCCACACCTCCATCTAACAATACTTTGTCGATGTATGTACCATGATATCTGACTGAAAGCTTCGGGATGCAGGTATCCGTGATCTTATTTGTCGGCAAGCAACGGGACTGACTCGTCTCCCTCACCCTCAGCTATTGCAATGTCAACTTCCATCATTTCCTTAAAATTCTGACTTAGCAAGGCATTATGAAAATTTGGAACCAATTTGAGTAATGAACCCAAAGGTACTTGTATTGGCGAATCGAGGACCTCTTTCCAAATTGAATTCCAATTATCCCCTTCCCTAGTATCAACCTTGTTTCTGTCTTTCCCCTCGTTTGTTTCCAGACCAACAGTCGATGGTCCTGATGATTGCAAAGGTGGTGCTGACTGTAGCATCCACGTCACAGTCTTTTTTTCATACATCTTCTTGAGTCGCCCAATCCGGAAGCTTAACATCGGCTGTTGGAACCACATTTTTTCCAGAACGCGTAATTAGTGAAACCACCGGATCTGACTCCTCCAAACCTTCAATCTGAACAATAGGCACACTAGGATGCTTTTCAGCAGCATGTTCCTGTTTCTTCCGATCATATTCCATAGCCTCTGAACACTCGGACCGTCAATGCCCATCCCCCAAACAGAAAAGGAATGTCTTGGGTCGATTAGGATCTCGACCACCTCTTCCGCGACCGCGACCACCTCCTTGACCCCTTCCCTTGCTTGTCCTTGAAAGGGCGCCTCTAATGTATGAGCATGAGCGATCACCACTGCAGGCTCTTGTCCCTGCCATGTAGAAGAATCCTGACTCCTACGACCCCGACCATTGAAATAACATTCCACTATATTATGAGTGTTGGCCGTGCAGATCGCACACCATTTCTGATTGATTGCATACTCTTGAGCGGCATATCCCGGATTTTGGCACTGAGTACACCATAGCTCCTTCAGACTTTTAACCACCGCAACAGATTCTGACGATCCGGATGAAACACCTTTCCCTTGACGCTGGGATTTTCTCCGAGGTGCCTCCTCCGATTCTTTCTCTGAATCGCTGCTGCCTGAGTCTGAGGAATCTGAGTCTGCAGTCTCCGACTCCGAACTATCATTGCCACTTCCCTGAGACTTATGATGAGATTTCTTTCGCTCTTTTTCTTTGATTTCTTTGGGGATTCCGTATCCTCCAAAGCTTCTCCTGCTACAACAGCCCTTGCAATTATATTATCCAGTGGAGTAGTTACCTTATCCACTATTGCCATAACAGTTCTGATATCCTTATTGAGTCCTCGCAGAAAATAATCATTCAACACCTTGGCTGCTGGCCGTTGTGCCTGAGGTACCCGCTGCAAAAGTATCCGGAATTTTGCAGCATAATCTTGCACTGGCAACGACTTTTGACGCAGCGTACGAAGCTTTTCCAAATATTGAGGGACCGTCTTTTCTGTTCTGAACCGTCTCAAGAATGCTCCGGACCCTTCATCATACGTCTGAAAGTGATCATCAAGGTATTCTGACAACCATTTGGCAGCTTTCCCTGAAAGTGTAGATTCAAACACTAATTGTTGATGAAGAGGAATTACCACCCCAGGATGATTCAATCCATACACTTTATTAAATTTTTGCAAATGTGCATCAGGGTCTTCCTTTGAAAGACCTCAAAAACGGCTATACTTAATCTGAGGCTATGCCATCGTCCCTTGCCCAACTGTACCCCCTCCCGAAAAAAGTTGACGAACACTAGGAGGTGGGGACAATGGCGGTGAAACCCCTGGACTGCTTATCGGAGACAGTGGTGGAGCAACATGGGTGGGTGAGGGTGAATGCACGACAGGAGGACATGACTGACTACGTGGAGTACGTTGCACACGTCGAATACGCCTATCATGCACCGGACTTGGTGATGGATACATGTTCCTCAGCCTGCGATGTAGCAAAAACGAATGCATCCGAACTGCCTCTCCTCTGACGTCTCCCCACAATTGGAACCACAGGGTCAGGAGGACCCTGCGACCTAGTGCGCATGCATGTTCACTGCAGGTCGCCCATCGTGCATCGTGGTCGCCATATGTAATGTCTATTGCCCGCAGAGGAGCAATATGCATTACGGGAATGATTACCCTCAAACTGCCTTACATTATATGAACATCAAAACACAGGAAGGCAGAACAGAAGACAAGTTACAGAAACAGAACACCGTCTTCTTCATTGATATGCAACCGAACACAAAATACAAGAGAGAAGATGTATTGATAACATGAATATTATAGATATCCCCAAACAGGTATGTACCCTATATACAACCGCTGCTCCAACACAGATCGGGAACGGTGAAAAACCCCGTCCTATCCCATGATATCCTATGAAGAACTGTCCCAAAGCCACATGACTCCTAGTCCACAATGTCTAGAGGACCGCAAGACCGCACTGTGCGGCTTATGCCGTAACCCCCCCCCCCCCCCAAAAAAAAAAGAAAAAAGAAAAAAAAAACAACAACATACACACAGACACACAAAGGAGTTGTGATGCCGTAGGCAGTTGCTATCCGCATGACAATCTTGACAGTCACTGAGTCACCATAGCGCAATGCTCCATTAGAGAGAGAGAGAGAGAGAGAGAGAGAGAGAGAGAGAGAGAGAGAGAGAGAGAGAGAGAGAAGAAAAAGAGATGCCATGCCACACACATGTTCATCATGCCAATGGTGACAACTCACGAGAGGCTGTCAAACATGCTATTTTTGAAAGATAGCATGTTTGCTTTTGAAATTTAAACAAGGTGAAAGTTCACTATGGCGTACATAAGGCTATGAGAAGAATTTAAAAATAAAAGGTTTTTTGTGAGAGAAAACAAGAAAGTGACGCTATTTTTATAAAACGTTTGTTATCAAAATAAAATATAATGCTCTTTAAAAAAGAATAAATTATTTAGACTACAATATATTCCAAAAATATAAAAAATAATGTTTGAAAAACCACTTGGAAGCATTGTAGCAAATTGAAAAAGTGAAAGGGTCACGACGACTTTCAAAAACAATAAGAAAGTGACAAAATTGTTAGGTTGAATTAAACTGGTATCAATGTTTGGGAAAGGATTGCCTCAGCTTAGTCTTGAGCCGATTGAAAATCGAGACTAGCTAGCTGCAAACCATGGAAATGAAAGAAAAACCAATGAAATATGTGAGAAAGTCGTCCAAAAATTTTACAAATCTCAAAATTTCTACTAGTATTTCCAGTTTTCTTCTTTGTGAGGAGGAAACTTGATTAGCAGCCGCTTAATAAAAGAGACTTTCTCGAACGTTAACACTGAATAAAATCAAGCTATAAAATGCAAGAAATGTAAAGCCATGTGAAATTGTGAAATGAAAGTTGAAATAAAAACAACTAATTAATATATGTGTGTGTGTATAGAATTTATTAGAATTTATGCAAGGTGCAGCTTCACTTTAGTATTCTAAAACGATAGAATGCAAAGAAAAACATGTATGTGTTTGTGTAAAATTTATTAAAATTATGTAAGGTGAAGCTTCACTTTAGCATTCTAAAACAATAGAATGCAAGAAAAGTAAAGACGAGCTCAGAGTCCATCAAGATCTCTCAGAGAGATGAAGCTTGCTTGCTACTGTTGATCGCCCCCCCCCCCCCCTCACACTGCTCCCCGCTCGCTGCCCCCCTCTCGCGCCGCCATCCCCCCCCCCCCCTGCCTCTTGAGATCCCGCACACTGCCCGCCTTTTCCGATCTTCCCCCCCGTCGTCTTCTTTCACGAAGCCTTCTGCCTTGGATCTGGCAGCACTGTTTCTTTGGACAGTGCCCGGCGCGCTCGGTTGCAGATTCGCTTCACCGTCCGCTTCTTCGCCCCAGCAGTAGACACAGATGGAGGCTCCAGCTCCGCCACAGAGGGACTCGTTCGAAGCCCCCTCGCCCGACCCCGCTGAGCCCACCATTCGACTTGCATTTTGGTCAGAGACACTCACACGCTCCAAAAGGTTATTCTTCTGCCTCGGATGAGTGGGGGTTGGTTTAGACAGAGTGTGGAGTATTCTGGCCTCCCGAACTAGTGCTTCATTTGTCAACAGATGGGCCATCTAGCGAATGCCTGTCCACGGAGGAGGCCTCGACCTACACCACAACCTCAGCCCCAGCCTGCAAGGGCTAACCAGCAGCCACAGACAGAGACACATCGCATACATGTAGAGCCATCCTCTGAGCCTGGGGCTCCAACAGAAGAGGGATGGTAGCAGGTCCGTGGTTGAGGACAACAGGGGCCACAACGATAGCTTGACACTCAGAGTGGTCCTTAGGTGCCTACTCAGCAGCAAAGGGTTCCCATCGGGAACTGGTTTGGTCCTCTTGAGCAGGTTGAGGTCCCTACTCTAGCCCCCACCCCAGCTTCACCCTCGACAGCCCCTCCCCCCCCAGAGTTCCCCCCCTCTTCCTCATCCTCCCCCTCGCCTGTTGATCCCGCCGCCTCTTCCCCACGTCCCTCTACCTCTGCCGCTCCCCCCCGCCCCTCTTCTCCACCGCTCCCCCCTGCTCCTCCTCCCCCCCCTCCCGCTTCAGTTCCACAGGCCTCCCAGGGGACAGGGCCTTCTCCGGCTGCTAGGAGATCTCTTAGCAGCACCTTTGCCATGAGTCGCTTGGCGAGAGAGGGACATCCTTTTTTGCGGCGCCCTCTACAGGTACAAACGTCCAGCTAATGGGACTCATGGCGCCGATGGGACTTCTTCGACTATTTTTGAGACCCTCTTCTTGAAGTAGCAAACGGTCGGACATTGCATGGCCAATGTGAATGGTAGTTTCACTCGCAGATGGGTAGTGGTCGACACTGGAATTTGTATGGTAAGAGGATGTCTAGGCTCAGAGCAAGATCCTATAGGTCCCCCCGTCGCACTTAGCAAGTTGGTCGATACTAGGAAGTGAACTCAATAAAGGCCTAAAGTCAAGGTGTGGCTACCAACTGAAAGTATCCGATAGTTGGGCCACATTGCATTTTCGGATGCGGTCCCAATGAGGATAGATGGTCAGAAGAGTGGGAGCCCAACGGAAGCATCTCCTAAAATTTAGGGAACTGCTATTTTGGGCCGAGAAATGTGTTCGCGTCATTACCTCCGGTATGACTAGCGGAACATTTTAGAACTCTGCCACGAAGTCAACTGGGCAACCGGTCAGGATATTTTTAAGCGTCGAACCCGAAACGGGAAAATGCTTGTAAATGCGCCAAGTGGCACATTTCTGTGCACTTGCCTCTCAAGGGAAAAATGGGCGCTGAATTTCAAGCTAGGAGAGGGCCTCTTTTGCATTCTGTCACAGGTTAAGAGCTATGGAGTGCTTCCTTTCCCTCTTATGTACAGTGCGGTGCGAGGAGTGATGCCCTGCACGCTACGCACTGCCCTCTCTCTCCCCTACGAGCAATATGTTATGCCCTACTAGTGGGCTTTTCATTTGACCAATGTACAGTTATGTGGGTTCATGCGCGATTGTCGAGGCAAGAGCCTCTTGCACAGGTACTGGATTAGCTAGCGGCTAATCCCCCGCAGGTACAGGTGAATTCGGAGAGGTTTCATGCCAGCACCGATGGGACTTCTTCGACTACGACTTGACTTGTTTTCTCGGCGGCCCCTCAGCAGACCATGAGGCAGCCTGCTTCAGGGTCCATGTTCTGTTCCTTGCAGCTAGGGGGACAGAGGCCTTGGACTCAGTAGTTGGATTGAATCTCCTTTCCCCTTTGCGGCAGGGACTAGACAAAGTGGACTCTCAACTCAGTGTTGGGATGGTTGCACACATAGGTCCTAGAGTTCTCTCACCACATGGGAGAACTAGGAGTTACAGACATGCTTTAGACTTTGTGGCCATTGGCCAAGTTTGCGGTGACACCTCCAGATTCAGCAGGATGTAGACACATTGTGGTTTACTTCTTTGCCGATACACAGTGCTTGCCATGCTATGTATACATTCATGAGGACTCCTAGACAAAGGAGGTTGCTTTACGTACGGCTCACTCTGCTTGGGCTTGGGCCAGGCACTCGTTGCACTCACGCCTATCTAGAGGACGCTTGGATGTGGATTACTTCCCATCCAAGCTAGCCTCAAAGAAAGCCCGTCTAGCTGCTGTGGCAACATCTGTTCTCTCTTGCTCCCCATGAGGATCATCTCCTGTAACGTGTAGGGACTAGGTGGGCCCCAATTTTAGCATCAGCGGGGCCGACTGCGTCAGGAGCTTCAGCGCTGCCTTGTGGGAGGAGAGATTGATCTCCTTATGCTTCAGGAGAACCATCTGTGTGAGAGCCACATTAGACGTTGTGGTCAGCTCTTGCATGGACGATATGATACTTTTTGGTCAGCTGCTTTTGAACCTAGAGGCATCCAGGGTGGGGTATGTATGACTATTGCGAGCTCTTTGCAGCAGGCCATTGTGGGCAGAGGGATTATTGTGCCAGGCAGGGCTCAGTGGATTACTATGCACGTTCAGGGTTGCCTAGTGGGATTCCTGAACATCTATGTGCCTAATGTGGCGAGTGCTCGAGTAGAGTTTTGGTCACAGATAGTTGAGTCTGTGCCGCAGGCAGAACACTGGTGCATAGGAGGGGACTTCAACATGTTGGAGGACCCTTCTGACAAGATTGGTGGTAGACATGCTACTATGCATGGAGTTGAGCTAGCAGCTTGGGAGAGGTTTTGTATGACTCTGAGGGTCTCGGATGTTTGGCAGCACTATGGTTTTGTGAGGCCCCTAGACAGCCTTGCCTTCTCTCATTCAGATCGCAGAGTGGGAGGAGTGAATCTATCGCGGATAGATCGCTTATACACTAGTGACCATTTCAGTGACTTGGGAGGGACAGTGGTCATTCTGGTAGGGACTTCCTTCTCGGACCATGCATTAGTGATCCTCATAGTGGCAGACAGGAAGAGGAGTGGGAGCATGATGTTTCGCATCCCAGAGAGGGTCTTGTTGGACTCAGCACTCAGAGAGCGGGTAGAGGCTCTCTGGACAGAGAGCTTGGACAGGCAAGATTCTCCTGCTGACAAAGTGGCCTAAGGCATAGCTCATATTAGCCATTTTTTTCTCTAGGAGTCTCTGGCTCACCGGGCTGCAGTGAGAGAGGAGGAGCAGTGTCTCAGACAGGGCATTGCTTCATTACAGAGGATGTAGGAGAAGCATCCAGATAGTCCTTGGTTGGAGGAGCAGCTACAACAGGCTTGACAGGAGCTTGTTATGAGAAGAGGCGACATGAGTTTACTTTCCACCGACAGGCATCTCAGTGGATCCAGGTGGGTGATAGAGTGACTGGTGCTTTCTTTGAGGCAGTGGGACCTCGGCATTCGCATGCCAAGGTTAGTCAGTTGAGAAGTCCCGACGGATCAGTTACTTCTAAGCTCGAGGATATGCGTGTAATTGCTATTGACTTTTACCGTGAGTTACAGTCTGCAGAGTCCCAGTCAGAGCGTAAGTATGCATGCAGGGAGGAGGTTTGGGCACATATGCCTTGTCTTGTGATTGAGGAGATGCATCAGAGGCTTGAGCTACCACTTCAGCTTGAGGAGCTACACACGGCTCTTAGGGACCTCCCCCATGGTAGCTATCCATGTGAGGATGGGTTGACTCCCAGTTTTCTCTTGGAGTACTGGGACTTGCTTGGCCCAGATCTCTGTAGTGATTTTCAGTACATTTTGCACACAGGAGTGATGCCTGACAGCATGAGTGAGGGCCTGATCTACCTCATTCCCAAGGAGGGTGGTTCCTTGGATGAGATTCGACAGTGGCGCCCCATCACCATCCTCAAATCAGCCTACAAAATTCTTGCCAAGGCTCTGAGTTTGAGGATTCAGCCACTTCTAGAGAGCCTTATACATGGGACTCAGACAGATTTTGTCAAGGAACACAGTATCCTTGACAACATCTTTACTTTTTGGGAGGCTTCTGCCCTGGCACGGCTACATGGTGAGGACCTAGTGATTCTTCTTCTCGATTTTGAGAAGGCATACGACAGAGTTGACTGGAACTTTCTAGTGGGCACTCTACGCAGGATGGGCTTCTCAGATTCTTGGATCAGAGGGGTGTCAGCTTTGTAAAGATATGCTCATAGTTAGGTACTTTTGGTAGGAGGTAGAGGTGATCGCTTCATGCTCACACGTTCGGTCAGACAGGGCTGTCCTCTTGCCCTCTTCCTATTTCTATTCTATGCGGAGGCGATGAGCAAGTTTTTGGTGTCGTAGTAGGTTGGTTTACGGGGCTTAGCACTCCCTATTCGGAGAGATGAGCTATTGGAAGCTGAGTTTGCCGACAACACACCTTTGTACTTAGATGACCAGGAGGCCAACCTTCACAAGTGTGCATCGGGCACACTCATCAACTGGAGAAAGACAGTGGATTTCTCGGTTGGTAGTGCTCCTATACCTGATTGGATGCCTGGAGAGGGTTTTAAGTGGATTCCCCCAGGGACTGCAATTCAGTACTTGGGCTGTCAGGTTGGTTTGGACTTGTCTCCCGAGCAGCAGATTCCTCCCCTTCTTCTGTCTATCAGGAGAAAGTTGTTACATTGGAGCTCAGCACGACTTTCTTTGGATGGCAGAGTAGTAGTGGCCAACCAGGTGTTGTTGGCGACTATGTGGTACATCACTTCTTGCTGGATCTTCTCGAGTTCTTGTATCAAATAGGTAGAGAGGCTGATTAGGAACTTTGTTTGGTCAGGACGTGACACTCAGATATCCCGAGCCAAAGTGTCTTGGCAGGTCATCACTCTTCCTTGTTCACAGGGAGGGCTTGGGATCATTGACCCAGCACAGCAGAGCAAAGCCCTTCTTGGAAAGTTCATCGTTAGAGGACTTCTTCCAGGTGAGGAGACCTGGAAGGAGTTCTTGATACAATGGCTTTGTGCTAGGGTGCCTCAGGCAGGAATAGAATGCAAGATAAGTAAAAACATGTCACGATGTGAAATGAAAGGTAAGTCTCCATCATGCACTAAAAACAATGAAAGTCTCCCTAACCCAACACAACACTAAGGGTTTCTTTTAGAAAGCCAAAAAAAAGTTGGAAGAGGACGAAAAAGATTGTGTGTGACTTAATCTTCAAGAGCTCTCTTTAAAGAGAGAGGTGCACAAATATAAACACCTCTCACAAAGACGTAGAAGTAATATATATATATATATATATATTGCAATGGCACTAATCCACAAGCTTTATCCAATGGTTCACAATTGCACCAAAAATCCAACTCTTTACTTGGGACTCCTTATGAAGTCTAAAAATGAAAGCCCATAGAATCTTCTGTGTTATCAATCAGTAAAACTTGAAGTATGATGTAAGGGTGTGAACATGAAAGCTCCATTTCAGCAAAGGCTTCACATCCGCAAACCCAACTGAGTGTCGCTTTGAACATGCAGTTGCGTCCAACGTTGTGAATCCTACTTTGAAGGATTAGACACAGTGGCAGAAAGACTCCTGCCAGGTAACTTATTTTTGCCGCTGTCCTCTCCATGTGCGGGGTCTTTGCGGGTGTCTATGCCCATCCCTTCTTTTGACACCTGGCGTTACGTCGGCTCAGGCCCTTACTGCTCAGCCATTGACAACTGCACAGCCATGGGCTACAAGTTTGCACTATTGGTTCATCATTCGGTGTGTGCAAGCGCGCTTGCGCTTAGCTGGCTACCGACTGGTCTGCAACATAGGAAGCATAAAAGATTACCCTCATAAAGAAACTCTGCAAGATTCCATTCCACGTTCGCATACTTAGTTCCCTCTCTTTCTTCATATTTTTCGGAATGCATGAACTTCTCAGTGGCAGACCCAGGCCTCAAAATTGCAACCCTTCCCGCCCTTCCTTTGCTTCTAGCCCTGCACATGACGGTCAAATTTATAATAGCCCTTCCCAAGGAAGGACAAGTTGTTTGACTGGCCTTCCCCAAGGAAGGGCATATTTTTGCAAGGCCTTCCTAGGGAAGGGCAGCCTTTCAAAATGCCCTGCAGAGATTAATCATGTCAATGCTTGAAATTGTGACTTTTGGACTTGTACCTGGAGGATGTTCTATGGACTTTGAGAGTCACTAATGAGTATAGAATCTGATTTTTTAGGTTGTGCAAGCATGCATTGCCATACATCTTAAAAAAAGTTAAGGTGTACTTTCTAATATAGGGAATTTCAAGTATGCTTTTTAATATAGGGAATTTTGACGCGTTGGGCAGACTGTAAAGGCAACAAAATATGTAGTTTGAACTTGAGAGTTGAATGTTCAATCGCTCGTGAGTTTTCTAATGAAGGAATCAGGCTTGAATGACGGGTCTCGTCACTCGTCTCTCTCATCCACCAATTGCTGACATAGAGCTTCTATATCCAAGTTCCAAGTGAGATGAGGAGGTTTGAGTGAGGGATACCATGCTAGTGGGTTGGAAAAAGAGAGAAGGTAAGTACACTAGAGATTAACTCAAAGCATGGCTGAATAATGCCTTATTGAAGGAAATTACGAAGAGAGTAAAGATTAAGCACTCTTGATGCTCCCCAATTTGATTTTAGTATGCAAAACCTTTTAAAGTTGTTCTCAAATATTGATTGATTCTTACACGGGCTCAGACTCACGATCAACTAAAGCTCGAGATTCCAGAATTTCCTAGCACTCTCCCATTATCCATGAACTGCAAGCTCCCCTCGAGAGTCCCTTGGAAAACCTCTAGGTTATGAGTCCAAATGACTCCAGAGTCTACGATTGCAAAGGTCCTTCAAGCCTCAAGGCTCCTTCACAAATCATGATTCACATAGTGCTAGCCTTCTGGTTTGTTAGGCATGCTCCCAAAGCCTATTTATAGGAACCCCTACTTATCACTTCATCATTTTTAAGATGGAACCATGTGTAATGATTAGGATGCTACAGTTTATGTTGTTATATAATATTATGAGGATCTTATTTTTTGCCGTTGGCGATTCTTAGGGGACGAGAATGACTTAAGAGGGAACTTGGAAGCTGAAGTTTGAAGAGATGTCTACCCTAGCTTCACAGAGAGACTAGTGATAGCAATAACTTCATGATCTCAAAATGGGAGGTTTGTAACTCGGGAGGAGACTCTTCATGGTTACAATTCTAGAAAAGGGCACATCCCAACAAAAATCAAGATATATGATGTCGTCATTGCAGGACATTTCAAGTCCAAGTATTTGCATGTTCCATTTACAATTTACTACTTCTCTTGCTCATTGTGTATCTTGTAGAAAATGATTTTTAGTACTGCTACGCAATGTTTCAAAAGTGCACCCTTTCTCATTGTACTTTAGAATTTTCTTTACAAGTTACAATCGTTCAAAAACACATGCGAAAAAATTAGATTTTGGTAAAGATTTGATCGAAGGACAGGGAAAATTTTTCCCTTCATTTTGAATATCAAAATGCCAAACAACCCTTCCCATGGGACGGGCACTCTTGAAAATTTCCCTTCCCTAGGATGGGTAAGGGTGCCCTACAATTTTCAGGCCTGGGCAGAGCTCCTCGACATGCTTCACTGCTGGTCCACCTTCAACAAAGATGGGTTCTCCCAACAAGTGGTGTCAAGAATACTATAGATGATTGGGGGCGCTTCCAAGAGGGCATGAACCAGAAGACTTGGACTGGGGATGGTAGTTTCACATCCTTGAACAAAATGGAGGTGAAGGATGGCTTATCAGTTGGTAGATTGTTGCCACCTCTTCAGCAGTGCACGATTTTAAAATCTGCAGGCAAATCCAGTGGGGATGGTTGCTATGGATGGAGTGTTACCAAAATTGTGTACTTCTCATACTTACCAAACGAAAGGAAATCACGTTTTTGCGGTCTAGTATCAAAGAATGTGTGTATCCATGCCGACTTGATAATGTCTGGGCAGAAGATTAGTAAGCTGATGCTGTCACTTTTTTTGGCTTGATTTCAAGTGTTCTTGATTTGATAAACTCAACTATGCAGGGTAGTTGCACAAAGTTTGGATTGTAGCTGCTATTGTCTTTGGGTAGCTATGACCCTTTCTAGATTGTGCAGCTGGTTGAAACTTTCGATGTCTATATCCCTCCTCTCCTCATTGCATGGAATCATTTGATGCAATGGCATTTGATTACCATGAAGGAAGGTACTTTCTGCCACAGACAAAAGAATGCCTGCATTACAAAGAGGAGAAGACCAAAACCGATGTTATTGCAAAGAAAAATAGAAAGAGGAAATATTACATATGTGGCAGTAACAATGGCAAAAGCTACGGTAGTGGCGCAACAACAATAAGTGCAACAATAGGCGTGGATATATATCCATTCTTGTTACCGTGTCTATCATCGCAAAACGGGTACTCAAAAATAAAGATGCTCATTTTGTCATTCAAATTGGATGGCTGAAATAAACATCTGTATTTTTTACCTACAGAAAACATATCAAAAATCAATTTCATTTTGAAAAGTTGACAGTGTAATAGACTTGGACACTCCAATCCAAAGATCTAATGCAACACACGCAAGGAGAAAAACTGAAAGAAATGAACAAAACTGAGAGAGACACAACAAAACAAAGTTTTGCACCCATAGATACTAGCCCCAAAGACTAGTGTCCCTTCTCGGTACTTCTTTATTATTATGCTTCCAAAGCTACAATGTCCGAGGGTCCTTGATCTCTCTATAGTGCTTCCAAGCTAGTCTCCAGAGTGTGAGGCCCGGGCACACTTATAAAGGTCCCTGATTAAATCTAGTACATGAAAAGCAATTGTCTAAAAGCATCTGGATACCAAAAGCTAGCCTCCTCTTGGGATAACCATACATGGTGTCACGCTAGCATGTCAATGCAATTTGTGATGCAAATTGCAAAAGTTTGTACAGCCTGCCATGTCACCAATTGTTTGCAAATTAGGGCCTCCTACTTTATTTTACAAATTTTAGGCCCTTTGGTCGGGGTATTATAAGGTGGGAACACTTTATTGGCCCTTCTATACATTAGGCCATCCATGTCAACACTTTGTGAAATATCCCCCTCTTGAGAGAATTGTAATTACCCTCGATTATGTCTGCAAAATAGACAGAGGACAAAAACTAGTTCACCAAACACTAACTCTAAGTATCAACGTACTTGACCACATATATCTAGCACTTGCACAAAGATGACAATTGTTGAACATTAACATCACTATCCCCATCGAGATCTTAGATGAGAATCATCATCATTATAACTTATTTAGCAATCACATCCAGACCATGCTGATCTGTGACGGATTTCTAATGATTGACTAAATTTTGTCATCATTATGCTTCCAAAGTTAAGGGTCCTTGCTCCCTTTGCAGTGCTTCCAAGCTAATCTCTAGAGTGAGAGGCCCTGGCACACTTATAAAGGCCCCTAGTCCAAATAAATACATGAAAAGCAATTGTCTAAAAGCATCTGGATACCAAAAGCTAGCACCCTCTTGGGCTATCCGTACGTGAAAGTCACGCAAGCATGTCAGCGCAATTTGTGACACAAACCATGAAAGTCTATCCATTCTGCCTTGTCACAAGTCATTTTCAAATTAGGACCTCCTACTTTATTTTTATAAGTTTTAGGCCCTTTGGTTGGGGTACCATAAGTTGGGAGCGGAGCGGGGAGCACTTTATTGGCCCTTATATACAGTAGGCCATGCCATGCCATCACTTTGTGACATAACCCCTTCTTGAAAGAATTGTAATCACCCTGGATTATGCTTGCAAAACAAACAGAGGACAAAAACTAGTTCAACAGACACTAACTCTAAGTACCGACGTACTAGATCACATATGTTCACAAAGAGGAAAATCACTGAACATTCACATCACTATCCCTGTTGAGATCGTGATCATTGTAACTTATTTAACAATTCCATCCAGACGACGTTGATCTCTATCTTGATTGACCAAATCTCGTTATTATTATGCTTACAAAGTGACATTGAGGATCCTTGCTCTCTCTGTCCAATGCTTCCAAGCTAATATCCATAGTGAGAGGCCTTGGCACACTTATAAAGGCCCATGGTCAAAATGAGTACATGAAAAGCAAATGTATAAAAGCATATCAAGACCAAAAGCTAGCACCCTCATGGGCTATCCGTATGCAGTGTCATGTACCTCCCTACATGTGGGACCAGGAGACTTGCACTAGTTGCCCTCAGATATTAGAAGTTCATTTCTACCACCATTGATCCTTGTTGGAAATAGTGGCACCATGCTTCTAATGGATATAAATCTCCTATTCCTACCTCCCTACATGTGGGACCACGAGACTTGCACTAAAAGAGTAAGGTTGTTGCCACTTGAAAAAATCTCATGAAGAAGGAGAGTCTGGGAGCTTGAGCTTCTCTTCACTTTTCCTTCTTCTTCTTCTCCTCTTTCTTGCTCTACCTCAAGTTATTGTGGGTTGATGCACGATAACATACTATGCATTTTAGGTTACTCTAGAGAAAACGGTGGAAACTTGAAAATAATTCTATTATTGCAACGAGGATATTCTTTTGAGAAAATCCACATCATGGTATATATTAAAGTTTGGATCACACCATCATAGGTAGCCTTCTATCGGGGGGTGGGGGGGTGGGGGGGGAGTTAGTGGTGTTTCCAAAGGTGGTGGCGACAAACGTGTCAAGGGAGGTGGTAATGGTGGGGGGTTATAAAGAGTGCTTTGATAGAAGAGTACGCAAGGTTGATAAGGCCATGAACAATTTTCTTATGGCAACTTTGTCAACATGCTAGTTCTCTTTCACCTACCCATATCAATAGAAACCTAGAGCATGACAAAACCACCAAGAAGCATAGCACCCTTAGCAACTCCATGTGAGCATCCGACCAACTGGGGCCTCCTTTCCCATTGCACATTGCATGGAACAGGCCTCCGAGCAGAGCGCTCCCCTCGCAACTCTCGCTTTTTTATATATAAAAAAAACCAAAGAGAGTAGACTTGTATCGGAGAGACTTTGAAAAAAATACATCCATGGACCCCAGTATGAGCAAGGGAATATACAAGAGGTTATAGAGTAGGGGCCAAAACAAAAAAACAACAAGGGTAACGACCATTACACTAGTAACCCAATATTCGATACTCAAATTTGAGCATCAGCTCGTGAGTTTGATGGCAATAGATTATGAATCCTGCCAGCTTTCCTTCTACCTCCTCAGTCCTCTGTTGCAACATACTCCTTGAGTGAGTTGACTTCGTCCAGCTGTTCATTAGTGCTTCATAGTAGGTCTTGCAATTTGCCAACACTTTGCTTTGAGCATGGTAGATCTTGGACTGGTCCAAACTTAGCTGGAATATCTGCAAATTCAAGTCAATAAACAACATTCTCAGACTTTTAGTCTGGTAAGACTCTTCAAACATCGTTTCACACCTCTCTTTCCACATGATCCAAATGAACTCAGAACGGATTTTGGCCCAATATGACGAGATGATTTTAACTAAGTCTCCCAAGAGCCACTGTTTGGTAGAGGGCCAAAAACCTAAAACTTCTGCCAGTGGGGTCAAGATCCTAATAGAGGATCTACAATTGAGGAAGATATAAGGGAGGTCTTCTTTTGTATCTACGCATCGGGAGCACAGTCCAGATGCCTGACCACAATCTCTAAATTTTACTCCTGTCCAGATTGCTTTGTGTAGAATAAACCAAAGCAGCAAAGATTTTTTAGGAGGGATGTTTGCAGACCATATAGCTTTGAATTTAGAGCACCACTTTTTTCTATCCCAATTTTGGCTCCACTTTCTATTCAGACTGACATGAAGGGGCGGGTCAATGTCGTTAGGCAGGGGGATGGGGGATGATAGGGATAAACCTCCTCTCCATCCAAACGCCTTAGTCGTGGGGGTTTCTGAGATCGAGATCATCCAGAGCTGGTCTACTGGCAGGCAATGCATCATCGTGAGTAATAAATCTATCTCTCAAGGTTGAAGTATGAATTTCTCGATCAGCTCCAAGTAATAGAGCCATCTATGTTCTTGTTTATTCCAAATGTCTTCCCAAATTTTGGCTCTTTTTCTGTGAATCCTTTTTGCTGTCTTGAACTGTCTGGCTTGAATAAGGGGGCAAGGTTTCAGGGGGAATGAGATGGAGTCATAGTGGAGGATTCGGTAACCCTGATGGTTGTCCCATTTTGGACAAATCTCCGATCTGAACTTATTACAAGCACCCCACAATGATTTCATCAAATCGGATCCCTTGGGGGTGATGTTTATATGACCAAAAAAAATTGTGACCCATGGCAGTTGTTGCCAAGTCTTGTCTACCTCTAATGCGAAGGAGTTACATTTCCTAAATAGCAGACAAGCTAAGTGCAATTTGATAACAAGGCCGACAATGAAGGTCTAAAATGGCCTCCCTATACACATGGGACTCAAGCATTGTAAATAGCAAAGCTACACAATATAAATAGAAAAGGAACTTCTTATATATATCTATAATAAAATGAGAGGATATGTTTCCATGTGGCAGCAACTCCCTCCAAGAGGTGCAGCAAGCTGTCGACAGCCACAGAGGTGGAATTGAGTGAGTAGCCAATGTGGAATTCAGTGAGTAGTGCTTGGGTAGTGATCGCGTTAGACCACGGGCAAGAAGACCACTACCTCAACACTCACAAATGGCTTGCCACGTGAGCATTGGCATGCAATACTGGCAAGCTTTCTTGCGATAATATTTCTTAAATTACGGGTGCGCACAGTGTAGTAAGGAGTGAACCCCTACAACCCAAAAGCTCAGATGCTTCAAATTCCTCCAACTCCCTTTGCTCCGTTCAGGATCTCCTCAAGCGATTGATGCTCCAGTCCATGGATTGCAAACGCTCAAGCCTCTCAACTTATAAGGAATGCAACCTAACACACCTTTCTCCATGTTGCTTTTTTCTTAGACGCGGCCGATAAAGCTTACCACGACACCCAAGACGTCCATGATGATCGCGAGCACTACAAAAAGCGGGCCAACAATCACATTGCGGCCAAGGCCACTATCTAAGCCGCTTAGCTCAATGCCATGGAAGCTATTGGTAGTCGACGACAAGTGTGTCAAGTTATCCATGGCCGCTTGCCAAGTCTATTGATTGCTAAGCGGGCCTTGAGCCTGATTACTAAAAAGAGTGAGTGTGTGTGTGTGATCAAGCCCGCAGTTCCACCTATGCCCTCAGCTAGGTCGACAACAAGCAATTAGGAGAGAGTGGAAGTGATCAAGACTGTAGTTTCGCCTACGTCCTAATTAGCCAGCTCCCTTTCTCTAACAACATCGTGGGCTGTACTGATGGAACTGCTTAGCCAGGTCGACAGCAACTAGGTCATGACTCATCACCCTCCTTCAGTGCCCACTCTCACGAAACCATAATGGGATGAAGCTGGGTACGGTCTTCTTCTCCTCCCTCCCTCTCTCTCTCTCTCTCTCTCAGTAAAAAAGAAACTCTCTAAAAGAGCGCACGCCTCTTTGATCTCTCTCTCTCTCTCTTAGTAAAAAAGAAACTCTCTGAAAGAGACGCCTCTCTGAGCTCTCTCTCTCTCTCTTAGTAAAAAATAAACTCTCTGAAAGAGCGCACGCCAGCGGCGCACTCTTTCAGAGAGTTTCTTTTTGACTAAGAGAGAGAGAGAGAGAGAGAGAGAGAGAGAGAGAGAGAGAGAGAGAGAGAGAGAGAGAGAGAGAGAGAGAGAGAGAGAGAGGTCCAGAGTGGTACTAAGAAATCAGGCTGTTGGCGATGCACACGACAGAGGGCAAATAAATAAACGTCAAAGTGGACATGAGGGTAGAAAAGCTTATGATGGTGCAGTTGTGGTGCTTGTTTTGAGATCTGGTGTGATGCATCATCTGACTCGTAGTGGTGCCTTGCTAAAGAATCGGTGACGGTCACATCCAAATCTATGTGCTCCCAACAGTGCCCTGCCCAACAATGCGGGTGGCTGGTGCAACCCACCTCTCCAGCACTTCGACATGGCGCAACCAACGTTTGAGAAGATTGGAGTGTACAAGGGTGGCATCGTGCCTATGGAGTACCGCCAGGTGCCCTGTGCCACGAAGAGTGGCATCCACTTCACCATGAATGATCACGCCTACTTCAATGTGGTGCTTAGTACGAATGTGGGAGGAGTCGGTGATGTGCACTCCGTCTGAGTCGTCAAGGGCTCGCGCATGGGATGGAAAGCCATGACCAGAAACTGGGGCCATAATTGACAGAGCAATGTGCGATTGGACGGCCAGAGCCTCTCCTTTCAGGTCACCACCAGCGACGGCCGCACCCTCACCACGTACGACATGGCGTGGCACTTCGAACCTTCAGTGCCGAGCAATTCTAGCTTCAATATTTGGTCGCCCAAATCAGTAGGCTAGCTACTTTATTTTGGATTGGGAGTACAATAATATTCTACACTACTCTATATTATATATACTGTTGGGGACCTGTGCTACCATCATCATCTAGCGAGCTGAGGTTGCACCCTATTATGTTTACCCAAGGGCTGCCCACAAGCCAAATTGTTCAATGTGATAAATCCATCCCTCCAGGAAGGCAACTCAATGTCGAGGGAAAGGCATTGGGGCATATTGTCACTAGTGCAAGTTGTTGTTTGACGAGACTTTGGCTTCAGTCACACTCCTCATCCAGCTTTGTTGATAACCTATTTGAAAATTTGACGAGGCAAGCATTTCGGAATGATCTGCAGATAAACAGAAACATCTCTCATGACCGATTCAACGTAGAATACGGTGTCTGTAAGAGTTGGTTAATGTGACATAGCTCCAAGGAGATGCAACAGCATTGCAGCGGAAGTCAAGTAGTAAATCATGCAGGTGCAATTAGGAAGCGAGAGCTAATTATCCATCCGATATTGGGAAGAAGCAGGAGGCATGAGCAGCAGCTTCCACTACTATGATATGATTCTTGCAGCCGCCAATATCTCAACTGACTACAAGTAGTAGTACTAGCACCAATGTGCAACATTCTAAGAGCATAATAATTCATTGCTTATTAGATATGATGCTAATCATTGCACTGCAAAATTGCAAAAAACTTTCTTCTAAAAGATCTTCTCACAATCAATCCACCACAGAGCGTATGATAAGGCCTACAATAGAATTGAATGGGAGTTCATACTTCAAAGTCTATATGATATGGGTTTGGACAGATTCTTTTTCACATTGTTTTTGGGAATGCATCAGCTTGAATTTCAGTTAATGGTACTCTTACAGATGTTATTCCATTGCATAAATCCATAAGACAAGGGTACCCACTTTCTCCTTTGCTCTATGCTATCTCATCTGATGCCTTGGATTGGCTTGTTAAGGATGTTATGCAGTAGGGAAAACTCATTGCCATAGACGCACCTAGCTCTATGAAGCAAATGTGCCTCCAAAAGTTTGTTGATCATACCAATGCAATTGTGAGGAATGATGTGCATGCAATGAAGAATTTTAGGGCTTGTCTCACTGTCTGCAAGTGCCTCGATTATTAACCATGCTAAAATTCTGGTTTGATGGAACTCTCTTCTAAAATACCTTCTCACAAACAATCGGCCACATAGCGTGTGATAAGGCCTATGATAGAATTGAATGGGAGATCATACTTCAAAGTCTATATGATATGGGCTTGGACATATTCTTTTTCACATTATTTTTGGGAATGCATCATCTAGAATTGTAGTTAACGGTACTCTTGCAGATGTTATTCCATTGCATAAATCCATAAGACAAGGGTGCCCACTTTCTCCTATGCTCTATGCTATCAAAAATGTTATGCATTAGGGAAAACTCACTGCGATAGACGTACCTGGATCTATGAAGCAAATGTGCCTCCAAAAGTTTGTTGATCATACCAATGCAATTGTGAGGAATGATGTACATGCAGTGGAGAATTTTAGGGCTTGCCTCATTGTCTTGCAAGTGGCTCAATTATTAACCATGCTAAAAGTCTGGTTTGATGGGGCTGTTTGCTTTGTCTAAGCCAGTCTTCACCAGAAGACTTAAACTGCTGTGTTGGGGAAAAAAACATGCTCATGCTGCCTGCTGATTGGTGTTTTAGGTCGAGTAATTATCTAGTTTATAATTTAGCTTCTTTTTTATGTGCCATATCCATATGACAGGCTAGTCATCAACATTGATGGAGACATGCTGTAAATATCCACTTTCTAGCAAGACAATTTAAATGATTGGAAGATCGAGACCAATTAAAATTGTTAGTGGAGGTCTAAATACTAAAATAGTTAATAGGAGTTTTGGTTATGACTTGAAAAGTAATGGTGCTCCAAGGGATCTCCGATCCTCTTGAGTAAGAGAGAGAGAGAGAGAGAGAGAGAGAGAGAGAGAGAGAGAGAGAGAGAGAGAGAGAGAGAGAATTTGTGAGGATAAGTTCACCAAAACCTTTTGTAGGAACAAATGGAAAAAAGAACATTGAATATCTTAACAATAATTTTTGGATTTTTATCGAGTTTTACACTAAAATCCTTCAATTTTAGCCAGTTTTCTTCAATGCCGCCCTCAAAACTAGCCCGTAATTTTTGATTTAGCCCTTAAAAATACACTTAAGGCCTAATTTCTAATGAAGTTTTTGCCAATGATAGTGATATTGTTTCTCATTTTAGAGAGAGAGAGAGAGAGAGAGAGAGAGAGAGAGAGAGAGAGAGAGAGAGAGAGAGAGAGAGAGAGAGAGAGAGAGAGAGAGAGAGAGAGAGATCTAAGCATCTTCTCTCACTTAGCATTGTTCTTTCTGATGGATAGCACCTTATCTCGAGCAGACACAAGCTCAAAACAGACTGAATTTGTTGCAAACAAATTAGTATGTAAAGTCACTGCAGCGACCTTTCCTCTTGTCAAAACTATCATTCCATATTTGAAGAAGGCTCTAGTACCACCTTTTAGGGTATGGCATGGATTTGATCTTCATAGATTGGAGCCAAATTTGCCTCTTATAATTGGTGGTGGCATGAATATTCCACATGACCAAAGATGTAAAGCATATTTCGACAATGATGTGCCCATTGTCTGGTGGATGCTATGGCCTTCCTGACATTTTCCATATTTTTTCAAACAATGATTCAAAGTGGAAAGGAGAATCATCTTTAATCTTTCTGAAAGAAGTTGTTCAATTGAAGCTTTGAAGTTGTCACATTGTATGGTAAAAAGATCCTCAATAAATTTTTTTGTTTCCAACTAACTTTTTTCAATTATGATGACGTCTTTCTAGAAAATTTTAGGCATAGAACTCTATTAATTTTGATTGCTATTTTTGTAAATTGATTAAAAAGGGCATATATTGGTCAATCAAAGAAAAACATAATTTCATTGTAACAAAAGAAGTCTTTCATGATTAATGGTGTTTGTCGAACATGTGTCATGTAAAAAGGGTGCCCTTGTATGAAGATCACAACCTTGTAGTATGGGCAAGGCAAGACGACATGGAAGGGATGATTGGTGTATAAATGAACTAATGAGGTGTAATAAATTGCTATCAAATTGATGTGGCTAAGAGGAGGAAGGATGCACATGCTCTCAAGTAAAATGACAATCAAGAACCAAAGTATTAGATAAGGGAGCACTTACCTTACAAAAAGAAACATAGGATGACTTAAGCATTTAGTAAAGGTCTAGAGATCTAATTAGTTTATCAATCTTACTTCATGCTCAAACATGTGAAGCCCAAGCAAAAAAAATCCAAGACAAAGAAGAGTAGACTCAGAGGAGATTACAGTAAGATAAATAGAGATTGAGCCAGAAGATAATATTTTCAAATATTGTATTACTTTTTTTAAAAGTAAACTTTGATCTTTTGGAATTTAGGAGGTAGTCTATCCATTGAAAACTCTTTTTGTTGTAGTGCATCAATATATAACGAACAATAAATATTTTATTGATGATAAAATTTACTATATAGCGTACAAACACTTGCTCGGGTTTGTCTTTGCTCGGAAAAACTCGCTCGATCCGTGGTAAGACTCATGCCAAACCAAGAAAACTAACGGCCATGAAGATCATCTATATCTTCAAGATGAAAGATAAGGGATCATCAGACCTACCAACTTACCTATTTAGGGATTGTTAAAACAACAATTTTGTTATGATGACTCCTGAGGAGGTAGAACAAACCAAATACCAAGGGTATTCCATAAGGGATTGGATATTGGGACAAGGACCAGAAACAATTCCAAGAGATGAACACCATGAGAGATCATCTGAGAGTAATGTTAAGAAACCAAAAACCACCTCATCACGTAGAAAACCGGGTGACACTAAGGCCAATCCAGGGCTACATGAGTCACTATTTCCAACAGACTGGTTTGAAGGACTCGGAACAGGACCAATTGCCAGAAGACCGGGAGTTGAACCAAATAGACGCATCAGACCAACTGATTTTCAGAAATGGGTCAGAAAATACAGTGGTTCAGGGGATCCATATGACCACTTAGCAAGATTTAAGCAAGTGCTAAGAGCAAAACGTATATTCGATTTCCATACTCAATTCAAGGGGTTTGGAATGACATTAGAAGTAAAAGCATTGACATGGTTCCAAAACATTCCACCAAGGTCAATCATGGACTTGAACACATTAGCTCAAGGATTTGTAGCTGCTTGTTCCAAAACGAGGATCCTACAGCTTTAAACAGAAACATGGTGAGTCTGTTAGGGATTGTGCAACTTGGATGAAACAATACATTGCCAGACGCCCAGGGCTAGAGATACTTGCAGAAGAACGGCTTGTATCCTTGTTCCTAGAGGGACTGTTAAACAAAGAACTTCATGCTATACTCATAGTAAAAAGCATATAACCCTAGAAGAGTGTGTGTCAGATACTATTGAATTAGGAGACAATTGTGATATTTTTAATGAAGATGATGTCCCTAAGGATAACCAAAGCAAGAAAACAACATCCACTAAACCAGCATAAGTGGGAACGGCTGTTGCAGCACCACTTTCAGTCATAGAAGATATGCTCAAAAGGATGAACGACATGATGAACAACATGCAAAAAGCACCTATGAGGGGACCACGACAAGGGATAACTCAACAAGGACAACCAATTAGGCCACAAAAATGGTGTGCAATTGAGGGTAACTGGACCAACCATGAGACCCACAAGTGGTACTTCACACCAAAGTATGATGGGAATGTTCAGTATGTGCCCATGAGGCCACAAGGACAACCCATGTACATATATAAGCCTAATATAGCCCAAGCTCAAAGACCACCAATGGGTATGGAAAGACCTCAACCTGTCTTGGGACAACAACCTCTGTACCCAGAACATAATGCAGTGCCTGTAAAGTATATGCATTGTGAAGGAGTCATAGATGAACAAGCATTAGTGCCTGTTACACCCTATGTGGAGCCTAGTCCATCTACAGTAATGCTAGAAGGAGATTGGTATAATTCACATCCACCACCCATGGAAGAAACCGTGACTTATACTCCACCAGAGATTGCACCAATGTATTATGTAGCTAATCAAGGTGTCAGACCTCCGATGGTAAGACCCATGATTAAGCCAAGAATGGGAAACTGTCACAACTGTGGTGCAGATGACCATTGGAAAAATGAATGTCCAGAGCCTGACAAAAACCTCAAGCCAGTTGAAGCCTATTGCATACAATGTTGCAAAAAGGGAGGAAACTTTCCTGAAGATTGTCCTAAAAATCCTTTAAACAAGGGTAAAACAGTAGTGAACGTAGTCCAAGTGATACCTAGTAGCTCATTAGAGAGTCAACTGATTGTATTAAGGTAATCACTCAAGCCCAGGCAAAGAAGAAGAAACACAACTCCTCTGATGATTCAAAAAATACGAAAGTTTCCTCTCAAAGGGTCAAAAGAAGCAGAAGCAAAAGATATGGGATGAGAAAACAAAAACAACTAGTTGAAATTGAGGAGAAAGCAAAAAAGCTATTCCAGGAAAAGTTGAAAGAAACTGGAAGTGAAATCAAGGAAACAACCATAAAGTCTGGAGGATCCATCCTGGTTGATAAAATTTTTGAGCCTATTAATGCCGCCTTGGACGCCTACCAAGTAGGAGTTAAAGCAGGCCAAAACATGGAAAACAAAGGGAAAAACTATCCTTCTCCAAACATGGAAGAAGCTAAGCTTGAAGCTTATCAAAATTTGGTAAGAATCATATAAGAAATGCTAGAAAAACAATAACCCAAGCTTGAAAGTATCACAAAACCTGAGGAGCTTGTGGTAAGAGACACTAAAGAAAAACCAAAGTGATGGCAGAACCCCACTTTGAAACAAAAGAACCAGAACTTATAGTTCCGGACAACGAAGATGCCTTAGACGGAATTCCATTCATAGAGGAAGACTGGCCAGGACACTCATGGGAAAAATTTAGAGAGATAAATAATGGGAGCCTAACTCTAAAGTCAGCTCCAATAGAGGAAGTTTGATTGGATAACCTACCTTCTCATATGAACATGGATGTACAATCCTTGTACGGGGATTTTGGACCTGAAGCTTCAGGAATGTCGAAGCTATTGATCTTGAAAACATTACCTTCTTACTTGGGAGATAACAAAGATGAATCTATAGTGTGTAAGACCACTCAAGTAAAAAGAGTTGAACAGACCCTAGAAGTAGACAACATTCATTCAATCATGTCTACACCCATCCAATGCACTCTTACCTTGGGAAAACTGTTAAAACTCAGACCATATTTATAGAATGATATGCAGAAAAGCCTAGAGAAGGTGGGGATAACGGGGTTAATCTCAAAAAATTTGGGAAAACTGAAAAACAAAATGGACAACAAAGAGATTCGATCTGTTCCCATGAACAAAGTCGGAGAATATTACGAAGGGGAAGAAGGAAACACCACCCTCCCTGTGAAATATAATGACATTGAAACCATGGCAATATTGGATAGTGGAGTCACGAAAGCAGTGTGGGAATCCTGGGGACAACCAGCCATTAGACAAACTCGAATGAAATTGCAATTGGCTGATGAACACATTGAGAGACCATTAGGGCTGCTTGAAAAGGTGATAGTCAAATCCTGTGGAATTGAATATCAACACACTTTTGCCATTGTAGACTTTGGGAAAAAAATCAATTATGAAATCATATTGGGAAAACCCTTCATGCGACAAGTAAAGCTTATCCAAGATTGGGGAAACAATTATCTGTACTTGAAGCAAGTGGGATCTATAACAAGAGTAAATCTAAAAGATCACACTTATAGAGATGTCTTGAAAACACCCATACAAGAGTTTGATTTAGTCTCTTCGGCTGAAACTAAGTCTCCATCCTGGTTAAACAAAGACACTCCTATTTGGATGTGTGGAGCTTCAGAAAATGGGATCTTAAAATGAGAAGAATTTATTCTAGAAAGGGACTGCACAAACAAAGCCTATGTATCTGAAGCCTTTCTAGAGTATTTGTTTGAGCCAGTTGAGTGGACTCAAATTTTAGCGACCATGGATGTATGTGTGAATACGTCTTTGCCTACTCAATTTTGCAATGAGGATGGCTACGACATAATTCCCATCCAAATGATTTTAATCCTACACATTGAAGACAAAGATGAGGAGCCCAAGGACTTGATGAAAGCTCAACAAGTCTTTTCAGACCTCTATTACGATGCAACAAATGAGTTAGATGAACACTCAACTACCTCAGAAGGTTCGGGGTCAAAAAAAGAACATATGAGAGCTAAGCTACTCCTGAAAGGAAGGGAGGAAAAGTTTTTTGACTTTCCCAACCAAAAATCAAGAAGACAAAAATGGTATAGATGAAAAAGAGACACCAGAAACATGAAAACATGACCTATGCCATCAGTCTCCAGTAGAACACAATTCCTGATGCAGATAGATGCAAATGATTGTGTCAAGGACAAAATCAATGGCAGATATCCTTCAAACAAAAATTCAGAAATGTTTAAAACATTGAGAAAATCAAGGAAGGATACTCCAGCAAACCCACAAGATAAGAAACCACCCATGACCCGAGTCGAGCGGAAAAAGAAATATCAAGAGTTGAAAAAAGCTCTAAAGGAGATATATACCACCGAAATGGAAACCACGAAGAGGATGGTAAGGATGTAATGAGTGTTCCATCCCATTACAAAAAGTATACTCTCCAAGATCAAAAACTCATAGTCGAACAACTTGTTAGGGAACTACGAAAACAGGGCGAGTCCTACGACGGGCCTGAAAACGCTAAAAATATAAACCTGGCTGAACCAGGAGAAGAACCCAAACCTACTTACATTGTGAATGACCTAACAGAAGAAGAAGAAGAGATCTTGCTAAGTTTGTTAAAGGAATACCAAGATATCTTCGCTTGGTCTTACAAGGATCTCAAGGGTGTGATCCAGAAATCTGTCAACATACCATACCCATGAGAGATGATGCAAAACCAAGTAGACAAAGGCCATACACGTATAATGAAACATTTTCCAGAAAAATAAAAGAAGGGATTGAAAAACTAAAGGAAGCCGAATTCATTTACGAAATTGAACACACAGATTGGGTGTCTCCAATTGTGGTAGTACCCAAGAAAAATGGAAAATTACGAGTGTGTGTTAATCTCAAAAAGGTGAATGCAGCTAACATTAGAGACAACTTTCCTCTTCCAATCACTAAGCATGTTTTAGAGTGAGTTGCAAAAATATAAGCTTACAACTTCTTAGATGGTTTTTTGGGATACAATTACCTTTTGGTCGATCCAAAAGGTCAGCATAAAACTGCTTTTGCAACAGAATGGGGTATTTTTGCCTATCGGGTTATGCCGTTTGGGTTAACTAATGCTCCAGTCACATTTCAAAGGTTGATGAGGCATACTTTTAAAGAATATCTTAGGAAATTCTTAGAAGTATATATGGATGATCTATGCATACATTCATCAATCCGGGCTGGTCATTTTGAGGATTCGAGAAAAGTGCACATTCATGGGTAGACAAGGAAAAATTCTTGGACATATGGTGTCTTAAAATGGCATAGCTACTGATATTGAAAAAATTCATGTCATTGCTGATTTTCCTAGACCAACAACAATCAAGGGGGTACAAGCCTTCATGGGGCATTGTGGATATTACCGACGGTTCATCTACATGTATGCTATAATTGCAAAACCCATGTATAGCTTGATCAAACACTTTGAGTGGACCGAGGTATGTGAAGAATCCTTCATGAAGCTTAAGCAAGCTCTCACCTCAGCTCCAATATTGAAAGCACCTCAGGAAGGATTAGGAATGATCTATGCAGTTAAAAAGTATAGACATTACCTATTATCCGATAAGTTTGTGTTCTTTGTAGACCACCAAGCCTTGTTGTATTTGGTCAACAAGCCATGCAACACAGGAAGAATAGTGAGATGGTTCATCATTCTTCGAGAATTTAATTTCACTGTAGTTGTAAAAAAGCGCACTACACATCAACGAGCAGATCATTTGTAAGGGATTGTTTCAGGAGAATCACCTAAAGGGGTAGACGATGATCTACCAGATGCCTATATGTTCTCCATGGAGATGATACCTCGATGTTCAAAAAACTTGGTGTCATTAATGACTACTGTCAAGTGGATTCACAAATATCACTTTCTATTACGATCGGATTAATCGAGCAATCGGATATGTATCAATTACTAGCTGGGAGGCTATACAAAAGAAATATGGAATATTGCTCTTATGCATTAATCCTAAAGAAAAAGAACAGTACCTAAGTCAAGCACATGCTACCATAGTAGGACTTCACTTTGCGGAAGACCAAACTATGCACAAATCTTGAGACTTGGACTATTTTGGCCGACTATGAGGAGTGATGTTCGATCTTTTGTAAAGGATTGTCCTCAATGTCAAAAACAAACACCCATACCTCAAATAACATTTTTCAAATGTCACCTATTCCTAAGTGGAGTAACTATCTGTTTACTTACTTATCAAGCCGAACATTTCCTGAGGATATGAATAACACTGTCAAAGAGCAATTGAAACTAAAGCAAGAGACTATGCTCTTATTGGGAACCAATTGTATCGGCGGGGTAAGATCAACATTTGCGTCTTTGTGCAAACGGAGATGAGTATATTCCGATTATAGAACAAGCACATGCTGGATTAGCTGGAGGTCACTTTTCTAGTGAGACCATCGCAAGAGCAATCTTGATGGCAGGCATATAGTGGCCAACAATTTTTGCAGATGCCAAAGAATATGTTCGAAGGTGTAATGCTTGTCAACGAGCAAAAATGCCAACACGTGTAGATAGCATGCCCTTAAGACCAATGATGGGATCCAGAGCTTTTGCAAAATGGGGTATAGATTTTTTTGGGCCAATACAACCACTTGGTTATAGAACCCAAGCTCAATATATCATTGTAGCTACGGATTATTTGACCAAGTGGGTCGAGGCTAAAGCCAGAACCACTGTTGCATTCTTATATGAGTATGTATTCACGAGATATGGACTGCCAATAGAAATTGTCAGTGATCGGGGAACTCATTTCCTCAATGAGGTAATCGAGTATTTGCTTAATGAGTTTATGGTCATCCATAACAAATCAGCTCCCTATCACCCACAAGCAAACGAACAAGCTGAGCATACGAACAAAATTCTTAGCCCGGTGTTGACTAAAGTGGTTAGTTTAGGAAGGGCAAACTGGGAAATGAATCTCCATGCTGCTCTATGCTTATCAAGTTTCATTCAGAATGGCTTTAAATGCTACACCCTTTAACCTTGTTTATGGTCTTGATGCCATACTATCAATAGAATTTCTATTGTTGACATCAAGGGTAGCACAGAATCTTAAGTGGACTGGACATGAGTTGTCAGAAAGACCTAAAGATTTGGAAAAGGTAGATGAGCAAAGGCTAACTATTGTAGCTCACATCTCTGCACAAAAGCAAAAGCAAAAACAGTTTTTTGATTCCCACTTAATCACAAAAATCTTCAAGAAAGGGGACTTAGTTTTAGTCTATTCCTTAAGCAACACATTCCCAAGTTTAAGAAAATGGGAAACAGACCGTTTATCATTGAAGATGTATCTCCAAGTGGAGCAGTAAAATTGTCCACCCTTGATGGTGAACCAATGGCTAATTGGATTAGTGGATGTCGTCTAAAGAAATACAATTTTTTGCTAACCAATGAATTGCTAGAAAGAATGCATGCAGCCAAGCAAAGGAAGATTAAAAGACATCAGGTTATTGATGAAGCCCAAGAGGAAGCTCGGCTTCAGGTACTCAAACGGAAAGCTATTCTCAAGAATCAACAGATACCGATCCCATCAACACTATGGAAATAGATGGCCGACAATGGGAATTACCTAAAGATGCAGTTTCAACAAATGATGACTAGTTAGACGGAATGGACCTGCGCATCAAAGTACATCTCAACAATCATAGCACCAATGCTTTGGTTGACACATGAGCTAGAGTAAATGCAATCAGTTATTCCATGTACAAGAAGGCAACAAGTCAAGCATTGACAAAAGGAATAGCGATAATCAAAGGATGCAACAAGAACCCAACCCCAACATTGGGAGTAGTCAACTTGAACGTGATAGTAGATGGATGTTCATCTCCTCATCAGTTTGTATGCTTACCAGATGAACACATGAATGAGACGATGATTCTTGGAATTCCCTGGATACGGACATACAAAGCAGTACCAGATTGGGATACAAATCATCTAAAGTTATCACCTAAAGGCGAGCAACTCATTGTTCCAATTGCACCGAGCAAGGAGGAATGGAAAGGAAGCAACCATCATACCAAACCACAAAGTAGTCAATCTTCTCCATCCCCTCGACAAGAAAATTCTACAAGTATCATGCAAGGAATCAGGCAAATTTGGGTACCAAAATCACAGCTTAAGGATAAGCCAATTTAGATCTGGGTGCCTAAAACTTCATCGACAAAACAAAAGAAGGTTCCAAGGGTTAAAACACAGAGACGAGCATCTCCGAACAAGGAACATAACATGAAAGTGTCTTGTAAGAAAAAGGAGCACTTATCTTCTCCACAAACCGTAAAACCAATCAAGCCATGGAGAGTTAAGTCTCAGAAGACTCCACCACACCATACAACACCAAGCAGATCAAGCTACCACTGGCGAGAAAAAGCTCGACAACAGCCAAAAGTACTACCAACATCGCAAGCAATCAGCGTGCTGAAGCATCCTAATGGTACAATCAAATAGAGAGCACACAAGCTACAAGATTTGCTCTTTGGAAGACATCAGCAACAAACCTCGACATCAGAAACCCTTGAGTTAATTACTCAAGACCCAGCTCTTGCACAGCATAGTGGTTTGGATTGCATTGATCTTCAAAGCATGGTATAGCCAACCATGGCTATGCATAGACACGATTGTTCAACCCATGCACACAGTCATCCCGGAGTACGCCATCTAGGAGGGGTGGAAGGGCACTAAGTACTAAGTAATTAAGGGCAATGTTTGAAGAGGGAGAAAAAAGTTCCATGTTAACATGTGATTTGTTTGTAAATTACCTAATAATGCCCTTATAATTCATCATTAAGGGAAAATTTGTTGGTAATATCTTCCCGATGAGTGTAAATAGTGTATATACTAGCAGAAAATCATCGATATGTAGTCCTTTTTGGGTATTTTTCATCATTTTATTGATAATGAGACTTAAAAATAGAAAAATCCAACAGAAAATAATCAAGCTGTGTTTTTCAATAGATTTTCTTAATTATTGGAATTGAAAATTATTTTTTAGAGCATTTTGTTATTTTCTTTGATTTTTTCAATAAACATGTCAAAAATTAATAATAAATAGCAAGGAAGCTCAAATGGAAAAACGGAAGATACGACGGTGATTAGAAAGACAAGGCGGATACGCACAAAAATTTTCAATGAAATTAGAAGATGAAAGGGGGAAGCATAAATTAGGCGGCCAGGCCTAGTTTTGCAAAATTCTTGCAGAATGAGCTACAGGAATCCTATCAAGGAAATTTTTGAGTCTAACATAGATTTCACGGCCTAGTAGGGCTAACGAGAGAATCTGGGAAAAATTGGTTCGGGAAGTCCGGGTATAGATATCCAAGATAGGCTAAAACCACCTCATTTCCACTTGTGGCCTTGGTAGAGAGAGCTTTTCAACCTCTTTCGCGCATCTTTTCCGAAGTCTACACTTCCCCGTTTTCAGCACTGTCGCATACGAGACATGAGAGGTAAGTTCTTTACTCGTCAATGATCCATTTTGTACGACCGGTAGCTAGTCTAAACCCCTAGAAAAAACCCTAGAAACCAAGCAGTGCACGAAGACCTACGACCAAAAACTAACCATAGCGGCCTGTCAGCTTGACTAAATCAGATGGGATTTGAATTGTAGCATGCCCTAACATAATAGAACCTTTCTTTATCATCAGTTGACCATTCGGCAGGGGTCGAGGGGGTCCCCAATAGAAAAGCTAGGTTTTGGCAAATGCCAGAATTTCGATCTGACTTCAGAATTAGCTTGCCTACGAGGTTCATATACAATGTATATGATTGGTTTGGTGAAATCAAACCAAGCAGAGCCCTCGAAAAGCAAAAAACGGCTCGAAGGCTACAAAGCGTCAAATTCGACATACGGGATCAGAGTGCTTTTTATTGGAGAGCTTCTGATTTAGAGCTTTTTGCAAAAAATTAGGTCTTTCTTGGGTTTGAGCTTAATTTGTAGACTTTTTTTATTATTCTTGGTCTGACATGGCTACATGAAAACATGTATCAGTGTGAAAATAATTCCCATTGAAGTTTCACACCTATATTTTGTGCGCTAGGATGGCCAATCTAGTAAATATCAATAAAGAAATTTAAGGTAATCTATTTTTGAAAAATATTTTAATGGTAGAGAGAATTTTAGGGTCTACATGACTTCAAATTATCATGCTTATGGTAAATCAATATTTTGGTTAGCATACTTAAAAAACTACTAGATTTCCAAGTTTAAGAGGTATCCAAAAGACCAAAGGGAAGGGAAAGGGTGCAAAAAAGTACACTAAGGACAAGAGGTGTTTTACATTAGTAGATAGTGGGAAAATTCTTAGATTTTATTTTAAATTCAAGCCTTTCTGGTTGGATGTGGGTGTCAACTTTTGTTTCTTTTTAGAGATATAATTTGGTGTCATTTAGAGCAATTCTACTTCATTATAGCATCTTAAATACCTAAAAGTTTGTATGTTACTAATGTACCTCACAATCAAATCCACTATTGAAAATATTTAGTCATTGCATAGATATATTCAATTAGAAAATCCTAAAAAAAATATCCTCGGGTCTTCATCTAAACATGTGGAAAACATTAGAAAGGGTTGTGGATCTACCATAGAAGAATGATTTAGTTGTGGATGTAATCTAGCCACAACTTACCTTGTAAGGTCACACTTTGTACGAGAACAAACACACACTAATCGTTAGCTAGATAGAGGTGGTAAGATGAATCTTTAGATGGGTAAATAGTGCAAATTTTAGCTAGGGGCATTCTTAGTATATCTATTTTTGATGATATAACCTTGCAAGTAATCGAGTTGATACCAAGAAATACAAAGTGGAGAAGGATAGGGTGATAATTTTATGGCGGGTGGTAAAGCGCGTGTGAGTATCTAGTCAATAGAGCTACCATCAATGTATTTGTTAGGAAAATGGAAGACGAAATGGGTGAAATAAAGTACGTAGCTACCAAGGAGGATTGATTATTCTTCAAAAATCTAGGGAACTTGAGATACTAGGGTTCTATAGACCCATCAAGAGCATAGGTTAATATCCCTCCTCTATGTCTCTACAAATCATTTGAGATAGTCAAGAGTCTTCAACATTACACAATCCTCAATAATAGACTTGGATGTGTGATAGTTCATTGATAGCAAAGATTAGGGAAATAATTATACACCGTGACAATTTTCCTTATGACTAGACAAAAGTGCTAGTGTGCCAATGGTTGCCATTGGAGACTTTGCAAACTTAACCCCATTACATCCAGCTTCCACCTTGATTAAATTAACCAACCGAGCCTAGATAGTAAGAACAACTAAAGTCAAGCTTGATAAAGAAGCGGAAACAAGTTTCTAAGATTAAGGTACAAGCCTAGAATAGCTATAGAATGCACTCTCATGGATCACTTTTGGTGCTATAAGCTGTGCTACATGTGTTCTGGAAATGCGCCATAGTTAGTGGCTCTTCTAGACATAATTGTTTGCATGTATGATTTCTTATTGCTTAGATTAAAAATATGGTTAGGGCATGTTGTTATATGATTACATACTTGTCATGAGAGAGGGGTTACAAGCTATAGGGACGTATGAAATAACACTTGAAGAACCTTTTTGATGCATGTATTTGGAAATGTGCCATAGTTAGTGGCTCTTCTAGACCTAATTCTCTATATGTATGATTTTTAAGAGATTATATTGAAAGTATAGTTAAGACATGTTTCTATGTGATTACGTACTTTCTACGAGGGAGGGGTTACAAGATACAGGGACATATGCAATAGCAAAGAACCAAGAGTAGCAGAGATCGAGTGCATCTTTGAATGGGAATGCAATGTGTTGCCAACTATCTCAGTAAGAAACTAATATAAGAATGAGAAGGAGCTAGAGGACTGCTTTTAAAATATGTAATCTACTATTTTAAGTGAGGTTCAAGTTTGCCTCAATTATAACAAGGCCATAGTGATAACATTGGCTCGATCAAAGGGTCCATAAGGGAAGCGTTCCACATCTTCTTCTCTCTGTTTGTGTGTGTTTAATTTTGACTTTGCATGGTGGTACCAGTATTGTTTTCTATAAATGCATGTAGTTAAATTTCTTAACTTATACTAAGACGGTCTTAGGAGTCATGGAAAAGACAAAATTTTATGATACTGGCCGTTACTCATTCCATTACTCAATCCATGCTTGTTGGATTGGCCTTTAGATATTACTATATAACCTAAGGCAATATTATAAGACTCAAGAATCCCCAAAAATAATATGAATATGAGGATGACGAAGGGGCTCTTGGACCTCAATAATCTTACGCATTGTCAAATCTCCCCACTTCAAAGTATCAAACCCTTTCCTCAAGGTTTGCAAGGTCATAAAAAATATATCCGAATTGTGCTAGATTTGGTAAAATCATTATCTAACATGTCAGCCTCAAAATTGAAGATTGTATAGAGTCGTGGGGTCAGCTCTTAATGGCATACTCAATGAAAAACTATTCTTCCAAAATTATGGGACTTATTTCAATAGAACCAGTGAAGACATTTTTTTTTAGCAATGTGGGACTTACTGCAAAGGAAAAATTCCCAAAATATCTCTCAAAATTCAAAAATTTTCAAAATACCCTTTATCAATTTTAATGCATTGCTCCAAATTTTGTATTTTTTGACAATAGAGATCCATCTTCAAGTGTCAATATTTATATAAATTTTCATGACCGAGCTCACAAATAGAGGTATTTGTGTCTACTCTCATAATAATCCATTTTAATCTAAGAGCCCACAATGCCATCCAAATCGTAGTTTTGTCATCTTCGGTTGAGGGGTAACTTATGAGAGCTCTAGAAAGAAGAGTGTTCGGAGATGTTTATGAGAGTTATAGGGGGTATTTTGGAAAATTTGGGAGTTTTTAGGGGCATTTTGAGAAATTTTGGAAAAAGGTTAGCGATATTATGAGAATTTTTGGAATTTGAGGGGTATTTTGGGAATTTTCCCTTTGGAATAAGTCCTCAAATGTTAAAATAAAATGTGTTTGTTGGTCTTCTTGCAACCACTCTCACAATTTTGAAAAAGATTTTTCACTCGGTGCATCGTTGAGAGCTCACAGTTCGTGCGGGCGCGCGGATGGATTGTGAGCTCTTCCTCTACACAATCTTCAATTTCTAAGGGTACTTTGGTGACTATTTGATAGCAAATGGACACAATCCATAGGAAACACGAGACCCCCCTAAAAAATCTTCAATTTTGAAAGGTATTTTGATAAAATTTTTGATAGCAAATCAAGAGCTCGCAGAGTGTCCGCGCGCACGCAGACGGACTGTGAGCTACTGCAACTAGATAGAGGATGTTTTAAACAATAGTTGGCGGGGTGCTGATGTTACTGAAGATGTTGCACGATCATGTCTACTCTCGTTACACTGACAGATGGCGGAAGCCACGGACTTGATGGCAGGGTGGTGATGAACGGAGGGGAGCTACTTTTGACACCACAAACCCCACCGCCATCCCCTACAGATGTCTAATTCAGAGACGAGTTGCTCAACATGCTCTTGCATGTCTTGAGCTGTGATGAGTGCCTCTGGTGCGGAGGTGACCCTCTACCAAGTGAATCGAGAAGCTGCAGTCAATCATTCACATACAGAAGCTGCAGTCCTCTCTCATCTTCTTCTTCTTCTTCTCGCAGCCTTGAAATTTGGGTGAGCGCACACGAAACCCAGCCACACACAATCACACATACCTTTTGAGAAATTTGCAGATGCAGCGGCTAACCCTTTCCTACGCAGGGCAAGAGCCCATAGGCTTAGCATAGTTAGTGGCCCCGATAGTTGGACAAGACTTCTTTGGGCCCTCTCTTGTGCAGAAGCTTAATCACAACTTTGTTCAATGCAGATATTTTGCGTTTACTATGTAGAGATGAGGCGCAAATAGAAGGGCGATTGGGAGACAACGCTACGCTATGAAGCTCTTCAACCACTCCAAATTGGTTCTCTTTAGCAACACAAATGATAGTTTTTTATGGGGAGATCATTATTGAGTAGGGATGAAGGACTACCCTTACGGTTTTGACGGGCTCGGTTGCAAGAAGAAGCCGAAGGTTATTTAGAGGAAAGCATTGCACTGATGGAATGGGCTAACATTAATGCTAACGGAGTGGCTGCAAGAAGACATATTGTGCTGCAAGAAGAAGCCAAATGATTTGAGGACCACCACAGATTCTTCCCGCTTCTCCTGCCCGGCGACCCTTCCTCTGCTCGAACCACGACTAGAATCGGTCTCTTTGGCTACCACAAGGAAGCACCATGGAAGTTCCACACATCAGAATGGTGTATCGGAGAAGATGGTCCTGCCCATGACTCAATCCTCTGCCTCGATGAAGAGTAGTGATGGCTCAAGCTCCTCTTACAACATGGTGGATGTTGTAGCACTCCTGACACCATGTTCGTGTCCAACATCATGGCTTGGAGGACTAAAAGGTAAATTGCTGCACAGAGGTGTTTGCACAGCCGCTCGATTACATACAAATATGCTTTATCAATCTGCCGATGTCAAAGAATAGTAGTCAAAGATCTCCAAGTATTAAGATCATTGTTTGGTTTTGCCCTCACTATTTTTACTGTAGCTATCAACCAATTCTAGAAACTAGTCTGCTTTAAATTCTACAATGCATGGGTGAATGCTACCTGATCCTATTGTGCTCAAAAGGATTCCAACAATTGATGACCACCACAAATTCGTTTTGAGATGGTGATGGGCACAACTAAGAACTTCAAGGTGTTGAATGTAGTGAAGGGATTATTGGAGAGAGCATTAGTAGTACCCCACCCTTCATTTCTAATGTAAGTTGAAGACCTTCATTATATGGCCGCACTTCGAGAGCTAAATAGGAGATAGTTTACATAGAAAATCAGCCAACATATGCATTGGCAAGGAAGGCCTCTAAGAGTGGTGCCCTCCCAAGTTTGTAAGAGTTGGATGTTCGTACGTAGTCCATGTAGAATGTTTGCATTGCTTGGTGCGTTCATGAGGTGCGGATTACAGATCGTGGTGATGGGGAGCTAGCTACAAGAGGTTGGGCTACATGCTACTCAGTGGGTTAGAGGATGTGGTAATAGGGAATGGCCTTCTTGGTGTGGAGAAGAACACTTGATCATCCACAACTCTTTGAACCTACCCTCATCATCATCACCATGTGATTTTGTTATTTTTCTATGAGTGATTGTGCCCATGAAACCTTCTGCAAATTCTTCTTCATTATTGACATGGCTTATTGAGCTGAGTGTTTTCTTTGGTAGAGCCTAGGATTGGTCAATTTTGTTTTTTGGTTCTCCACTCAAGTCGGGCTTTCAACCCTTCTTGGCCACAAACCATTAGAATGAGAAGACTTGGGCAACTCTAAGGTTTAAAGGAATCCATGTTTCTGTCGTAATTGTGCACAAAATTTTAACTGGAAGTATGAATACCACAATGGTATCTACAGAGTGGGTGATGGTAGAGCTATTGTATGCCCCAAAATCAAATCTAGCTAATTAAGTTATAAGAGGAAATAAGTGCACATGTACAACTATGGTAGCAAGTGGAGTCACATTTTTATAGCATGGCGTACCTGCAAGCATTTGTTTTATTTTTTTTGAGGCTACACTCACCAGTGCCATTGCTCCTACCACATCTTGTGAGGGCGGGGTTGGTGTTCATGGTTGGTGTTCATCCAATGAAATGGGGCTCTTTGGAGGTCCGAGGACAAATCTATATTTAGTGCCTTATACCTTTTGAGAGAGGCTATAAAGGATGCCCAGGTAACCATTTAGTTATTACCATGATAAGACTTGACATTGCCAATCTTTTGCATTGTTTTTCATTGGCATCCTCTTGTTCTAAGATCCTAGTAGATGAGTTCATGGGGATGTCTAATTATCATGTAATTTCATGCTTGACATGCCATATTATTTCTAGTAGTACCTATCATCCACTATAAAAACTTTAGTAGTCCTGTTCTACATGTATTTAATATTCCAACAAAAATGCATAGTCAGGGCAAATAAATATCATAAGCATGGTTAGCTTCAACACAAGGATAAGCATTCAAGCTGTTAGTTCCTTGCCTCTAATCTATGGATAGAATACGAAGAGGCTCAATAGATCACAAAACTTTGTTGTAGCCTTGCCTACAATAACCACTTCTTTGGAGTCTTGTCCACGTGCTCCACTCATGCCTTTGTGTACCATTATCCCCTCTAATATCGGGCCTACATCCATTGTATTATCTAACAAGTAGTTGCCCATGTTTTCCTACTGAATCATTAATTCGTACACACACACACACACACACACACACACACACAGACACACACAGACACACACACACAATCTATTGTAGAACTAGAATGATTCTTTAAGATTTGTCTCCATGGTTTCCACTTTTTGAGACTTCATGGATGATTTGTGCTTGCTTTTTCCAATACCATATTGTCCTCCAATATAAAAACCCTTCACATGTTTTGACTACCGATGAATGGTTTTGTGACATGTTGAGCCTCTCAACAAGAGTCTTCTCAAATGAGCATCATGATCTAAGACACATACAACCTGCTAATACCTTCACATGCGTATCCACACCATCAAGATCCAGCACACATTTGCTAAAAGTTACTAGTTAAAATATTAGTTCGCATAGACCTGCAGACATATCGATATCAAATAATAAAATTGGTCGTATTCACCTTCTCTTGCCTAGTTTGAAACTTCTCCCTATGACAAAGCCTCGGGTGATCCTCATAATGATTTTAATATTAAACATTGTTTGCTCCCCTCCACTCCCGGGGGATTCACCATGGAAAACGTATCGCACCACGTAAGTGCAAGGGAGGGGGTTTTTTTTAGAAGTTACATAAGCGTATAAGCTAGGGGTAGACCCCCAATAATTTATCTCTTAAGCTTAAAAATAAGGGAGGGGGTATCATATTTATTGGTTGCGGGGGGGAGTGAGAAAAGGAAAAAATAAGAGGAAGTTTTTGTGTTTCAAAATCATTGCTTCCCAAAAGAGTCTGCACTTGAACTTTTGAGTCAATAGCTACAAAGATCCATGCAAGAACTAACACTGCTTTGTATCAATTGATTGTTTTGTGATTATAGTTCATTTGTTGAGGGATGAAAGCTATAAAGAGTTTGTATAAATGCAAATTTACATGAAGAACCTAGCACAACTATATGACCATGTTTTCTGAGTAATTTAGATGGGGCAGAATTGGATGAGTAGCTAGAGTGCAAGCTGAACACATACATAGTTTGAAAGTCAAACTAAGACACATTGAGAGTACATCTAGTTATCAATATAAGTGGTTCCTTAGTACGTTGCCAGTCACTATGCACGCTCTTTGACTAGTTTTACTCAGTTAGATCATGTGAGACCTAAATTTTATATGTATGATAATTTTATGCATTGATTGTCGTATAAGCGTAGAAAGGGGGGTCATATTCCCTAATATGAGTCGTATATAGGAGTTTTATCAAAGTTGTCCGCTCATACGTGGAGTCCCATTTTATATATAGAGTGAATCCCCCGGGCCTCCACTATTGATACACCCATTGTTCTTCTATTACTCCCATGTTCTCGCTACGTTAGATGCCAAACGAGGAACAAAAATGGCCTATAGATAATTTCTCCAAAGGAACCAATCAATTATTTTCCAATAAGCGTTCCAATGTCATATTCTTACAATAAATGGGAAAGTGAACAACCAAAAACCACGGCATGCAAGCGTGGAACCCAAAGAGACCATAGCTTAGCAAAGAAGTGTAAACCTAGACAAGGAAAACCCTATTGAGGGATCCCAAAGTGATACCAAGAGAACACTTTGAAGGTGAGGAAACCCCTCACTTGCCCAAAAAGAGGCATTATATGAACTTGCAAGAGTGATTGGAACACCCACAAGGCCATCAATAATGGAGTTAACATTTCTCTTTGTACACTGCACAACCCAAGCCCAAACTGAGACATTGGATAAGCCAAACCTATAGGAGTGACTACAACACCTACAAGGCTAGTGAAAGTGGAGTTAACATTAAGCCAAGCCTAAACTAAGGCATTGGATATGACAAAAGTAGGTAACAAAATTGAACAAGGAAAAAGATGACATGATTATATGTATAACATTATTTTGTTGAAATTTTCATTATAGTCTCACTTAAAATACATTAAAATCCCCTCCCACTCATAGACAATAAGCTTATTTGAGCATGCAATGAAAAAATCTCTAAATGTTTGAAAAAAGCTCTAAACTAAAAGCTCACAAATTTATTATCCCCACGGGATCAAACTGACTCCAAATGAGCCAGAATTGGATGAGTTGCTTCACCACTATGTTGCGGACAAGTCCAAAGCCTCAAAGTTGACTGACCAACCCAACAGGCAATGTACTCACAGAAATCGGTGATTTTAGAGTCGACAAAGCACAAGGTGATGCCGGCAAGACCAAACTTGACCAAATTCAATTTAGGACTTGTTTTAGGTGTATAGAATGTGTCTAGGTCAAAATTTGTAAGCTTTGCAAAAAAAAAGTCACTATTGTAAATAATCACGATTATTTACTTTTGCACTATTTTTGCTTCGAAATTGTATCATCACCTCACCTATCATGTGTACACACCTATTACATGGCACAAATCATGTATGAGCCAAAATGAGCGCCTATAACTTGGAAAATTGCCAGAAAATGTAAAGAAGTATTTGCAAGCCAATTTTTGGGTTATGGACAACATTTCTTGATCCAAATCACCTCATATCTCATACACAGGGTCTATACAATGCCTAGAACCAAATTGTACCAAAAAATGTTGATTTTGGTAGAAAAGTTAATAATCGCGATTATTTACTTTCTAGCCAAAATGAGGGAATTTTGATATTTTGCCATCATACATCCAAAGTACATGATGTGTTAAGCCCACTAGCCAAGTTTGAACCAATTTGGAGCTCAAAATCTCAAATTTTTACTATATCTACTCTTTCAGAGACCTAAAGCAAAAATCTAGTACCATTTTCACCCTATGCATCCAAATGAGCCCATATTTCACTCAGAGCATGTATTTGGTATATACTTCAAGCTTGTGATGCCAAGTTTGCAAAATGTTGAAAAAATTACTTAGTTGTAAATAATCGCGATTATTTACTTTGGTTGCAAAATTTTGTTTGGACTTTATAATTTTGTTCCTTGCATGTTTTTATGCATCTATGCTTGCTCAAAAATTGATTTGAAGCAAATTGGACCAAAATTGTCAGCATTTCAGACTTAAGGACATTTCAGAGAAAAATCCAACAAATCTGCTAACTTTGACACTCTATTCACTGAACAGGAGCCGTGCAAGCAGCAGAGAGGGCCAAGAAGAAGCTCAACCAGAAAGAAAAGTTGCAAGAGTTGCCCGCATACCAATTGGATCCAGATTCAGTCAAAGCTGCTAAGGCAGCCTATCACTTCAAAGAACAGCTAGAAGAGCATCACACCCCAGTATTCACCGACAGATTCAAGAGTGAGGAGGGACATTAGGTCGAGTTGAAGCTCCTATCAAAATAAGTATATGGTGTTTCCACGAAGCTTGAGACCAAAGTAGCCAACGCAGGCTAGGACTTCCAAAAAGCTTACGAGCTTTTGTCCACTGTTAAAGAGGATAGAACTGCCCAAATTTCTGACCCGCAGGGAAATAAAGTCTAAGTGGTAATAACCAAAGAAACAGTGGAAGAAGCACTCAGACTGCCCACAAAAGGAATGACGATGAGGGCAAGGGACAAGAAAACGGCAAGTACTTTCACCAAAGAGACCGCCACAGTCACCTTTGCAGATCTAATTCACAAGCAAGTGGAAGAGCCAGCCCGATTATACCACTAGCATTTCCACTTCCTGGCAAAAAGGCCACCAAGGTACACCACGCCAAATCATGCGGTTGCCACCACTTTCACGCAAGTTCTCAATTCAACAACCAGGCAACCGGTGGACCACACCCAATTTGTCTTGACCACTCTGAAAGGCACAAAGAAAGAAGGAAAGATTACTTACTTGGGTGCATCAGAAGTCTTGACAAGGATTACGTACCATGCCATCGGTATGGCCGAAAACCTACCATCTGCCCCAACCAAAAAACGTGGATATTGGTAGCACAATCATCTCCTCGATCTACAAGATCAGCCAAGAGATCCTACAGATCTGATGAAGAGTCAACTGAAAGCTCACTGAAAAGACACAGCAGTGACACGTTAGATAATGAGGAGAAGAGAGCACAAAGAGAGGAGATGAAAAGAAAAGCCGTGGATGCACACCAAGAAGAGCCCGTGCAAAAACAAGCCCGCTTTGAAAGAGGAAAACATGCTTACCAACACAGGCGATAAGGACAAGGAAAGGACTCGGAAAAATGGGTGCCTAGTGGAATTAAAGGCCCAAGGACAAAGCATCACACCAGAAAAGAAGTTGAAGATCCAATAGAGTCTTTGGAAAAAATGTATCAAGAAGCAGAAGCGTTGAAGTTGAAAGAAGCCCAAGAAGAGGCAAGGAAAGCAAAAGAGGCAGAGGACCAGAGACAAGCCGAGGAAATGGCAAGGGAAGAGGCACAACACGAACAAGGGAAGAGGCACAACACGAACAAGGTTACGAGTCTTCTCGACCCACTTCACCGCCTACGGAACATCAGGACAATCCTATGGCAAGCCCACCACCATCACCTGCACGTAAGGACACCACAAAAGGGCCAACTGAACAAGAGAAATCCACAGAAGCTAAGCCCACCAAAGAGACAAAACCTGAATCAAAGGAAGCGGAAGAATCTACACAAGAGGCTACTTCTACACAAGAGCAACAAAAAGAGAAAGAAGCTGGGCCGGAACCAGAGAAAGCAGCCGAATCTGCACAAGAGCCTCAACAGCAAAAGGCAGATGAATCTGTCCAACACAAAACAAGTACTGCAAAAGAGGACACAACAAAATCCAAGCCAACACCTTCTATCTCCACACAAAAAAAAACAGCTGAGGCATCCACAAGGCCTCAGGAAGACAAGGCAGAAGAAGGCCAGACACAGCCTCAAGGGCAAGAAGAACCAACCGCCACGACGGAGCCGAAAGACACACAAGAGGCGACAGAAACATCAACACAGCTAGCAAGAAAAAAAGACTGGCAGTTAAATGACGAAGTAATCTTGCAAGTCAAAAAATATGCAAGGCAAATGCAGGACATGATGGAAAGACTCCGATCGGCAGCACTTGACCCGTAGCACAAAGGCCAAGGAGTTAGAGATGGTGATTGACGCTCTCCAAGGAGAGTTAGAAGACAAAATGAACGTCATCCCCGATCTTCAGAGTCAAGTGCAGGAAATGAAAGCTGAAGCTGAACAACATCAGCTAGCCAGAGATAGACAGCAAAAGGAGATGGAAGACTTAGGTGACTTGCTTAAAAACTTGTCGGATGCTTGCAAAGCAAAAGATGCACAGCTGACAGAAGTTACAAACAACCTTTTAACGACAACCCTATCAGCTCAAAAAATTCAAGTGCAGTTGGATGTCACCAACGTTTCTTTACAATACTCCGAACAAAGAATAAATGATCAGGTAAATTTCTTGCGGCAAATTAGAGAATCCAGTCGTAGCCTTGATCAAAGGGAGAGATGAAGTGTACAAGGTATTAGAGAGAAAGAACAATGACCTCGAGCTGGAGTTAAAGCTGGAGCAATCTCAGTGCAGGGACCTGGCCTTGATGCGGGTCCAAAGAGAAGAAGAATTGCTAAAAGAGATAGCTGAGCTTAAAAGAGTTAACCAGCTATTGAGAACGAAAAGCCGGAAACGCAAGAAGAGGCAGGCACTTTGGAGGAGCCAGAAATAGATATATCCTCAGTGTAATTTGCTATAATGGAGACATAGTCCACAGTAGAGCTGAGTGGTGAGGATGATTTCCAGGTAAACATTACAGATGAAGACACAGTGCCCATGGTCTAGCTCTCAAAAGCTGAAGAAGACACACTGAAAGAAAAGATTACACAAGAGGTGGATGAGCAGTGGAAGGCCGTGATGGATTGGGAGTTGAGAGTCCTGTACTCTGTCAATGTTACACAACTCACTCCCTATCAAATCAATGTGCAATGGCATCAACAATCCCTACCATACCCTCTGATAAAGAAAGGCTTTATGAAAACATGAAAACAGATGGCACAGATAAAGACCACCAAAAGTGGAGGTTGAGTTGGCTGAACAAAAACCCAAGGTACTTGATTTTGTTCACAAGAGCACCTGCAGCGCTACAAAAAGGTCCCACTTTCTGTCCTGTACCAAGAGTAAGGACTTGGCAAGTGCATGAGGCACTAACAAAGAAGCGGCGAACCTGGCTGAACTACCCAAGATTGCCAACTCCAGAAAAGGGACCGGCCACAGAGCAAAACATGGTGAAAACCCTAACGGGTGCCATGTCTTTCTTCAAAAGTCTACCGGATCTCTGTTGTGCAATGTTATATAAAATATGCTGAATGCTGCTCACCTGTATTGAAGCTTTTCATGAGCCAGAGCAAGCAGGCGCCCCGTGGATGTCATTCCTCAAGGGAAATAAAGGTTTGTGCTATGATCCCAGTGTCCAACCTTCTGAAGAAGTCCTCTATGGCTTCTACACCAGATGCGTGTTTCTACCTTCACACAACATGCTGGAATTTGAGGAAGCATTCTACATGGGATTCTTCACTTGGCGAACGAAAATATTTACGCCAGTTGATTGACAACCTCACATCCAGATTTGTAGGCTACTAAGTGGTAGAGCTGAAGAACAGAGTAACCATGCAGTTTTTGTAAGTGTCAGATAAAGAAAGGAAGATCATATATCAAAAGGTACTGAATGCGCTTAAAGACCGTCTCACCAGCCGCCGCCAGCCCGAAGACTATTTCATCCTATAAAGCTATGTCAAGGGACGACACAGGCGAGGAGGGGGGAATGTTAGCAGCAAGCTAACACGAATACCATTTTTCAGAGTTCTCTTTGTAAAAAACTTATTATTTTGATACATCGGGAATATTGTAACTCCTATTTTCTTGGATAAACTCTGTAATTAATGAGCCGCGGCTACAAGCTTCCACATTGTATCAGCCTATCATTACCCATCTTTGGTAGAACTCCCCTATTATTAGTTTTGACCACCAAAAACCTTGGCTAAGGTATAAAAGCCAATTTTTGTAAGTTTTTTACAAGTTTTAGATAATGAAATACACAGCGTGAGCTAACGGCGCTCACTCCTCTCCTTCTCACGGTTCCTACTCCCTCCCCGGTTGTCACATTGCAGTCGCGTTTGCTGCATTGCAACCGCAGGTAAGAGCTCTACGCACTGTCGTAAGTAGTTCACAGTAATTCATAGCTTTTAGCATCGCTGACCCGCGGCCTAATTTCATCATAATTAGGAATTTACACTTTCAAATAAAAAACTAAGCATAGGCGGGGAATTGGGGCATCATTGCTAAACATTTAGATGCATTCTGGGTCAAAAACGACTAGGTCAAAATTCCACTATCGTTAATAATTACGATTTTGGAACTTGACCTAAAGTGGGGTTTGAGACCATAAGCATGTGTGCTTAGGTCTTATAAACATGTCCTAGAAGTTCATTACGTTTGGATCTCATTTGATGCTAAAACGGATGTGATTTGTTTGTCGATGAGCGATTGGCTTTTAGTGATTTCAATCACTTGAGTGTAGCTTGAGTTAGATGCGAGTTGTTAGTTGTTTTCCGAGATATTGACAACCTCTTGTAGCCTCTATGCACTAGTCAAGTCAGCTTCATCCCATGGATTGACAAATTAGTCGTGGTTCTCGCTAATACTGCAATAAGATAGGATGGTGAGGTTAGACATGTGTCCCACAGAAACCTTTTGAAACCTTTTGGTTTTCATTTTAAAAGTCAAAGCTATTCAACTCCATGCTCCCGCACCATCAATGGATCCAACACACTAGTGTCAAGGACCGCAAAGAAATTTCACTACATCTATGGTAAAATCTCCACAAAGCCCAAGCACAAAAGCAATGTATATCTTACCCCATCCCAAGAGTACCAAGTAGCCCCAAAGCCATGGGGATTTTCACAAGCTCATTCCACATTTTGTACAACCCTATTTTATCCATCTTTTCACATACATAAGTACTATGCCCACCAAGGTGTGCCCTCACTATTACGAGAAGGGAGACATGTACAAAACCCGGTTCAACAATGCACCAAACCTGGTTCAAATACCAAGTGCATCCACATGTGTACCACCATTATAATCCTTCAGATTTCTAAAAATCAATTAAGTTAATGCATAGGAGATGAGACGCATAGTTCCTTAAAGAAAGTGATGACTATTGGAATTAGGGTTGCAGGAAAACACACATAACTTGAGGAAGACGAAGGAAGCTCAAGGCACAAAACAGAGAGTATGTACTTAGTGTGCAATGGAAAGATAGATAGCCCTAGAATGAATGGGCCTATATACAATGCACGGGGGAGAAAACCTCCTAAAGAGGTAAAAAATGCCCCGGTGGTCCTAAGTGTCTTCAAACACATCACTACCACATGTATATGGTAACAAATCCCCCCTGGAGTGATGCAGTGAACAAGAGCTAGCACATGAGTAGAGGGAAGTGCCATGCCCTGATGACATGATCATGAGTCCACAAAGGGGAGTAAGCCCAAAGCTTTGCAAAAAGCTTTGAACTTCTCACGAGACAATGTCTTTGTGAAAAGATCGGCAAGGTTGTCCTATGTTGGCATATAAGCCAAGCTGATCTCTTCTCCTGAGAGCCTCTCTTTGACATAGTGGTAATACACCTCAATGTTCTTTGTGCGAGCATGAAAAATTGGGTTCCTTGCAACTACCAATGTGCTCTAACTGTCACAAAAGATAGTGTTGGTAGTGTCCTTTCCAAGACCCAAATCAGCCATAAGGTGTTTGAGCCATACACACTCAACCGTAGCTATAAAGATATCCCTGTACTCAGTCTCACAACTAGAAGTGGCCATCATAGGTTTCTTCTTGCTCAGCAATGATTTACATGAACTACCAAGCATGAAACAAGAACCACTTGTAGACACTTGCGTGTCAAAACAACCAGCCCAATATGAGTCCAAAAAAGCATGTAAGTCTGTCGACAATGATCCCCCCTTGGGGTAAAACAAGCCAAGATGTAAAGTGCCACCTGAGTAGCAAAAAATCCTCTTGACAGCCTGCCAATGCTTAGACCCTGGGCCATGCATAAATCTATTGACCTGTGATACTGAGAACTGAATATCTTGCCTCATGTTGCATACATAAATGAGGCATCCAACAATAGTTTTCTAAAGAGTGTCATCTGCAGGATCACCAGCATCATGAAGACTCAATTTCAAACCTGTTTTCATGGGAGTGGCAATAGGTTTGCAATCCTCAAGTCCAAAGTTACATAGCAATGTCTCTAAGTAACTTTTCTGACACAAGGCAATACCACCATCACACTGCTTAAATTGTATATCCAAGTAATGATGCAACAGCCCCAAATCTTTCATCTTGAAATTAGCATTCAAATAAGCCTTAAATTCAGCAATATGTCTCTCATTTGGTCCAATGATCAGCAAATCATCTACGTAACGAACCACAATGAGAAGTACATCACACTCACGCTTTACATACAATGTGCTTTCTGTTGGACTGTACAAGAGCCTCGTTTGACCAAATGAGTGTGAGCCTTCTCATACCATGCACGAGGAGATTGCTTCAACCCATACAAAGCTTTGTTACATTTGCACACCTTATCCTCTTGTCCTTTGTTGACAAAACCGCAAGCATGCATTACATAAACTTCCTCAAATATATCACCATTCAAGAAAGAAGTAACAATGTCTGATTGATGTACATCCCAACCAAAATGAGCTGCCAGTGCACATAGAAAATTCATAGTAGTCATATGACAGGTGGGAGCAAAAGTCTCTTCATAATCGATGCCTTTTGCTGTGCATAACCCTTTGCAACAGTCAAAACATCTGGCTTGCGTTTCAACTTGTAAACCCACTTTGTACCAATGGCCTTTTTGCTAGGAGTCAAATCACATGAAGTCCATGTGTCATTTTCTTTAAGTGCATCATATTCTCATTGCATGGCAGCCATCCAATTTTTTGAGTTCTGTGCTTGAGTCTAGACACAACCAAAGCATAACAATCTGATGCATAAGATGCATGGCAAGAGCCTGAATGAGTACGACTAGACAAAGGTGCATCCAATTTACTGTCATGCAATGTATGCACCAACCATTTTGGCATACCTCTAGCCTGCTCATTTTCAACCCTTTCCTCATCAAGTACATCATGTACATCTGCATCAGTAATAGGCTGATCTATAACATTTTCAGAAACCCCCAATATGCTGTACATTTTCCTCGTTGGAATTTACATTCGAACTTCCACCACTAAAAGGAGGCAACAAAGTGTCATAAATGTTCTGTGAGCCTACATTACTGTCTCTAGTACATGACAACAAGGGATGAACAGAATCTTCCACAAACATAACATCCTGTGAAACTAGAATACTCTTTGTTTGTGGATATGATACAACCTATAACCATTGCTTTTAGCACTATAATGAACAAAAATACATTCCACAGCCTTATCATCCAATTTTTTGTGTTGTGTTTGTGGCACCAAAGCATATGTCAAATAGCCAAAAACACACATGTGCTCAATAGAAGGTTTTCTATCATGCCATGCTTCATATGGAGTAATAGACTACACAGCTTTTGTAGGACACCTATTTAGTACATAAGTGGCACACATGACGGCCTCAAGCCAAAAAGAATGCGGAAAAGCTTGACTTTTGACCATACATCGTGCCATTTTTGTAAGTGACCTATTTTTCCTCTTAGCAACACCATTTTACTGAGGCATATAAGGCACTGTACATTGGTTTTTTATCCCACGACTAGCCAGAAATGCATTAAATTCGTGAGACATATACTCCCCCCCTTGATCGGAACAGAGGGTGCCCATAGTACATTTTGAGACACTTTCAACCATAGCCAGAAATTGTTTGAAGCACATAAAAACTTCGGGCTTCGCTTTAAGCAAAAATACCCATGCATGCCAATAGTAATCATCAATGGAAGCTACAAAGTAAAGGTAATTTCCCAAGGATGGAGTTTGCATTGGCCCACAAACATCACTATGCACAAGCTACAATCTGCATGTGGCCCTAATTGAACCATCGTTTGGAAACTTAGAACGTGCATCTTACCCAAAATACAACCTTCACAAACATGTTTGACAGGTGCTTCAAGAGGTGGTAAAGAAGCAACCGTATTAGATTTTTGTAAACACAGCAAACTAGCAAAATTTAGATGACCAAAACGTGCATGCCAAAGTTTTGCATTTTAAAAAGCCTTTGAATCTGCAATTGCATTTGCAAAATTTTGCCCACACTTGTCATATAAAGTAAGCTTATACATCCCACGGCGTAAAATGCCACATGCAACAATTTCATAACCGAAACTGAGATCATGTACTATACATCTGTCATCAACAAATTTGACTACAAGACCAAGTCTAGCAAGTACAGATATAGACAAAAGATTCTTCTTGATCTCAGGTACATAAAGTGCATTGACAAGTGTGAAAGAACTGCCATTTGCAGTAGTAAGCACAATCTTTCCAACTCCCTGAACCGGATAAGAAGCATTGTTGGCACAAGTAGCTGAATTTCCATGAGGGACAGACTCAATGGAGGTGAAAAAATCACGATGTGGGTAATGTGCTTTGTAACACCGGTGTGAAAATACCACAAATGTGAATCTGCAGTAACTGACATGCATGCATCATGGACAACAGGATTGTAGGTACACTTTGCACTAAAAGCCCATTCTGGATCAACATCAGCATCACAGTCTCCTTTCACAGAAGACTCAACAATAGATGCATTTGTAGTTGAACCAGCATTTGCAGTGGAACCACCCTCTTTCTTCTTAGCCTCTTTTGCCTTCAACTTAGGACACTGTTTGATCAAGCGATCATTAGCTTTACAATAATGGCAACACATCTTCTTTTTGCCCTTATCACTAGAATTTCCAAAGGAATTTCTGCCAGCAGAAGCATTAGGAATAGGTGATTTTCCACTCATAACAGAAGAACCATAAGAAGTGGCTGCATTGCTATTATCACCCTTTCTTTGAGTGACAATAAAAGCCTGTTCAAATGCACGCTGCCTAGTCTTGTTTTTTCTGGGAAGTGACTCTTGCAACAACAATGTGCATAATGCATCAAACTTGACAACTTCAGGATTTCCTTGGTTCATAAGTCTCCAAGTACTATCAAAAGTCTGGTAAGGTATCAAGAACAATTTGCACAAGGGAACTGTCTAAAATGACTTCACCTACAAAAATAAATTGCTCAATGATATCCTCGACACCAACAAGGAAAGTGTCCATATCATCTTCCTCATGCATAATCTTTGACTCCAACACTTTACACAACAATGCAATTTTTGCCTCATTGCGGCTTGCATAAAGACCAGCTAGAATATCCCAAGCCTGTTTTGAAGATTTCATTGAACAAATGTGAGGAGTTAATGGTGCGCTTCACAAAAAATGCAATCAACACATGAGCCTGTGCATCCTTTACATCCCAACGAGCTTGTTCTACCATAGGCAAAACAAATCTAACAGCAGCAAGACCTGCAACATCCTCAACATCGCCTACATCCTCAGAATCAAGACGTACATCAATTCCCTACACAATATTTTAGATGCCCTTTGACACAAGAACATGCTGCATCATGTAAGGCCACGTAGGGTAATTGTCCAATCCAATCTATTCTTAGTAGCAAACATCTTGAACACGTCTGTGTTGTTGTTAGCCATGGTAAATGCTACACTTGATGTGAAAACTGCTCAAAAAGAGGAGAAACAAAGCCACAACAACACATGCTACATAGCACAAACCGTAGATGATTGTAAGGGACATGTTATGCAGAAAAAGACACTGACAAAAATTTTGCACAAAATGATGAAATAGCCTATGAAGTACTGCCTGTAGTGAAAACGGAGGCCGAAATGAGCCCGAATCAGGACTAAGCTCTACAGGCTCTACAAGCTTACCCAAAAACAATTTTGACTTGCGAACGCTTGCCAAAGCTCACAAAAATGGGAGAAATTGAGTAGGTGTGTGCGCTGGAGCTACTGGTGACTAAGCCCAAGAGGACGCAACCTGCTCTGATATCAATTGTTGGAATTAGGGTTTCTGATGGGCGTATTTACAATGCATGAGGGAAAAAACCTCCTAAAGAGAGCAAAAATGTCACGATGGTCCTAAGTGTGTTCACACACATCATTACCACATGTATATGGTAACAATGACCCACATCCATAAGTATTTAGACACTACCCCAAACCACATAGTTTGGATGTAAGGATTACACTACTTTTTATTGCATCAAATTCAATCTTTATAAGCCATATGCAATCACCTAATGTAGCCTCTATTAGGTTCCCTAATCAAATATCATGCTCTATCGTGTAAGCTTTACCTTATGGGGCTGTTTGTTGAGGTAAGCACATAACTTGTACTCATGGTGAGAACAAACCCTTAAGCCAAGCATGCACCATTTATGTGCATAGTTACATTTTTTCCTATAAGCCTCATACATGCTTCTTTACTATATACATATGCTACACAATTATAGTCACATGCTATTTGGTGTAACTAACATGCTACTTGACCTTTCCCATATGTGATGCATATCACTTTTCAACATTTATTGCCACCTTCCAATTTGAGCTTATATAAGGCCACCATGCTTAACTTGTCTTGCTCTCTCTCCCTTTCTCTCTCTCTCTCTCTCTCTAATTCTAATAAACAAAGCAATTTTATTATCTTTTATATTGAGTAAATTCTCTCTAATACTTATTCTTACTTGCTATAAACATCTTATTATGATGAATTCCTCAATGGAAACCTCACATATGCTTCTTTACTATGCACATATGCTACACAATTATATTGACATGCTATTTGGTGTAGCCTACATGCTACTTGACTTTTTTCCTACATGTTGGTGCGTATCACTTTCCAATATTTATTGCCACCTTCCATTTTGAGCCTATATAAGGCCACCATGCTTAAATTCTCTCTCTCTCTCTCTCTCTCTCTCTCTCTCTCTCTCTCTCTAATTCTAATTCTAATCAATCAAGCAAGTTTATGTCCTTTTACATCGAGTATATTCTCTCCAATACTTATTCTTAATTGTTATAAACCTTTTATTATGATGAATGCCTCATGAATGGTCTATCCATCTTAGGCATTACGATTTAAATGGTTAAGCAACGTAATGTTGATTAGATTTTTGTTGCTACACAAAGAAGAGGTACCGATTACAATGCCTCCCACAATAGCAATGCATTTGGTAGATAGAAAAGAAAATCTATGTTGTAGCTATTGCCAAGCCGCTCATCATCTAATAAAGCAATGTCCTAAGCTAACTGATAAAGAGACACACAAGAAAGAAAATGAATATTCTTCAAATGTAATGATTTTATTTACAAATTCTATTTTTGATGCAAATCAGATTTTAGTGTGTACTGTTAGTGAGATCCTTCTATTGAGGCGGTTCGGGGCGGACAACAAGAGAGGCGACCTCTAAACACCCCTCAAGGCTCCCGCGCTGCTCAATTGGGGTTGGGGCAACCACAAGCAAGAAACAACAACAACAAACTCACAGCCAAACAGGTGAAAGGGCACCATATGGTATGCGAACTAGGACGCAGGAAGAGAGATTTTGTCACACCCAAGATGATGCGCCACAAAACACACACACGCAATCTCACACCAAGACACACACCAAATGGAGCAGAGAGAGCTAGAGAAAGGGGAAAAGAGAAAGAGGAACGGAACTTGTGTAATATCTTGTTTGTGACTTGCAAATGGAGATGGTTCGTTATGATGCTATCATAGAGCTTGTACGAAGCTAACCCAATGTTTAGTGAATGCTAAACATTTCCAACACACATACATTGTCTTAGGGTGTGGGAGACCTCTCACCACAATACCCTCTTACAATGGACACAAAATTGGAAATGAAAACACACTAAAAGACTTCTCAAACAAGATCAAATGATAGAAACTTAAAATACACAAGTCACCTTGGATTCATCAAACCGTATTGAGAAGTGGAAGGACGAAGGGTGTGGGAGACCTCTCACCACAATACCCTATTACAATGGACACAAAATTGGCAATGAAAACACACTAAAACACTTTCTCAAACAAGATCAAATGATAGAAACTTAAAATACACAAGTCACCTTGGATTCACCAAACCGTATTGCACAAGTGGAAGGACGAAGATTTGAACATCTATTCATGCCTTTGATACACCAAACTTCAATTTATTGATAATGAAGGAACATATACAATATTGGTTTTGAGATTTTGAACTCACGCTCTCTCACTTGTATTGTGTAGCTTGAAAGCTTCTTTCACACCAAAAGTGAAGCTCACAAAGTGGTTTCTACACCTAAGTCTCCCCTCCCGCATAGGTGTCGGGGTGCTATGTGAGATATTGGGCCTTATTTACAACAATGAGAGGGGCCTATTTATAGGTTGGAGACCTCTCATTAAGATTATTGGAAATCCTAATTACAAGCTAACAAACCAAGATTATGATTTTTTCTAATTATCAAAACATTGTGGGCCTTCTTTGTCTGCTTGAGTAATGGATGTGGGCTCAAAGGAGAGCATTATTGATGGTAGATAAGGTGAAAGTAGAGCTTTAAGGAAGGAAAGAGAGAGAGAGAGAGAGAGAGAGAGAGAGAGAGAGAGAGAGAGAGAGAGAGTTACTATGCCCATGTCTTGAGGTGAGGTGTCTTTATGATTAGGTCAATGGCTATTTTGTGTTAGTATGTCAGTGGTTAGTGTTAGTAATCATTAGAAAGTTAAGGATATATTTACAATGGGTAGAGTGACGTGGATGGTTGAAGTAAGATGGTTCAATGAAGTAAGGAAATCCTTGTGCTAGTGAAGCTTGAAAAAGTTTTGGACTTACTTGTGTAGGTTCTCAAAATGACTATCGATCGTCTTCTTCTCCTTCTCTTCTTTATTCCACCGCCGCCAAGGTTGATTATCGTGAGGAAAATGGCAATTTGGTTGTTGATATTTCTCAATTTGTAGAGGTTAAGCATGGTTTACATGCTGAACTTTATGTATATAGATAAGGGGTAAGATGGAATTGTACTTTGAAAGTAATAGAGAGAGGCATAGAGATGGTGTATGTACATGTAGAGCTCATATGAGAGCTATGTAAGTAAGAGGGGAGGTTAATGGTGAAGAAGGTGAGAGAAAGCATGGAAGGTGCAGGTTTGAGTGAGAAATTTAGAGGAATGAGTGTGTGTGTCTATGTGTGTGTGTAGAAGTGTGGAAAGAGGTGAGAGAAGACTATGGGCTACTTGTGAGAAAAGTGGGAAGACTGGGGTCCAATAAAAAAATCATATCTCATCGGTGGTAGGTGATTATTAGCTCTTGGTCCACATTTTGTCGTTTGATCACCAGTTAAAGTTCAGAGTGGAAATGAATATAAAAAATCCCACCAAAAAGCCTATTTTTTTTTCACAAAAAAAGTCTTCAATGGCCTTGTGCTTGTTGAATTTTCATAAGACTCCAAAGGTGAGGTCCTCCTTGCATTAGAGCATGACCTAATTGATTCTTAGGGGTTTGAAAATATGCATGGTCATGGATTTTTCATAAATTCAATATATAGATATGATGGAAGAAAAACATGCTAGTATATATAAACAATTCATGGAATTTAGAATAGTGTGGGCTATATATATAAAAAGTAAATGTATGAAATATAGAGAATCAAATGAGGATGGCCCTTATTTGTTTTTATTGATGTATATTTACTTACAATAGGTAAGAAAGAATACCTTTAGAAAATAGGAATTTAGTGAAAGGCAATGACTGATGGTGGAAGCTATTTTTTGAGGTTTTTCCTTGGATGGATTCACACCAAAGATAAGAGAATCTTGCATGAAATGATTTTTTATAGAATACATAGGTAAGAAAGATCATGTTAATGGTGAGTAAATATACGTACCATACTTAGGTAAATAACACACACCTGGACAGAAATACAATTATAAACAATGGAATACTTATACACAAAAGGGCCATAATATACTTTGACTGTTTTTTTTTTTTTTTCTCAACTAGCCTAGTGACTAGCTAAGGGAGGGTTTTTAAGAAGATATGGGAAAAGTCTCCTAACTTACACACGCCTATGTGCAATGAAAAGGTGAGGATAGACACACTGTTTGAGTGATTTTGATAGGGTGAGGTAGCTCACTATGGAAATTACGGAGAGCCAAAAAAGGGCTATCATTAGCCCTTTCCCAGGATGATGGTATATTCATGTACCATCAAAAGGCATATTTTCCAATAGAGTGTTTCTGAGTCCTCTATGATATCTGGTCCCTTAACAGGATTTTCATTGTGTGGGTTCTTGTCACACGCATGCTTCATGCAACAAAACTTACATGAGATAGTCGCTCTTTGACAGTTCTTTAGTAGATCCTTTGGTACAGGGCGACTCAAATAGGGCTTCAGACGATACCCGTTTACCTTCATGGAGTGCTCTTTACCATTCAAGTCCATAAGCTGATAGTAACTTGAATTGAAAGCCTTCTTGACTATGTACGGTCCTTGCCATCTAATTTCAAACTTGGCATCAAAACAATTGTCGAGTCAATTGTCATACCTTAGTACAAGCTCTCCTTCCTTGATACCTTTGTCCTTGAGGTTCTTGTCAAGCTTCTCCTTTGCTTGTATAGCTTTCCTTTTGTAGCACTTTTAAACTAATTCTCTTTTCCACTCAAGCTCCACTAATGTAAGAAGTCGATCCATCCATACCCCTTGATCATCTTGTGCACCTTTGCCATGAAGCCGTATTGTTGGGATGTTGAGCTCGATAGGTTGCAAAGCCTCTCGACCATACACCAAGCAAAATGGCGTGAACTCTGTTGCCTCCCTATATGTGGTTCGATATGCCCACAAGGCACCATCCAAGAAGTTATCCCATAACTTTGTTTTGTTTTGCACCATCTTTCTAATGATGCCTACAATGACACCATTAGCCTTCTCCACCAAACCATTTGACTATGGGTAGTAGGGTGTGCTATGAAGATGTAGAATGTGAAGCTCTTCACAATCTTTTGTGAGTAAACGCTTCTTGAACCCTGGACCATTATCAAAAACAATCTCCAGAGATGTGCCAAATCTACAACAAAAATTAGTGTAGACAAACCTGCTCACTGTTTTCCCATTTACCCTTGCTACACTTTGGGCTTCTACCCACCCACCTAGTCATGTAATCTACAACCACTAGAATGTAGAATTTACCATTGTCTGTTCTAGGAAGAGGACCCATAGCATCAATGCACCATTTTTCAAAGGGTCCATTTACAAGAACCATTTTCCTCGGGCCATGCACCAACCTTCTATTTCCATTTACCTAACAATTGTGACAGCTTTTACACCAATGTTGGACATCCACATGCAAGCTTGGCCAAACATACCCTGTAAGCAAAATCTTCTTCATGGTTAATTCTTGGGCAAAATGACCACCACATGCCTCTTCATGAAAACCTTTTAGAATGGCTAGAATTTCCTCGATAGTTGGTACTCTTTTGCACACTCGATCCTTCCCTCTATGATAGAGGGAGACTTCTAGGAAGAGATAGAAACTTGCCTTCTTATGAGTCTCCTCTTTTGAGTTTTTTTGAAGTCTTGTGGAAACTCGCCCTCCAAAATGTAGCCAATAATGGGAGCCAATCACTCCAATCCCTAGTATCTTTGTTGCTTGACTGCTGCTGCTACCATAATAACTTGCACTTCTTTCTCAACACATGTAACTGTTTGTTGTGCAAAAAAATTGGCATCTTCATTTTGTTTCCTAGATATAGTTGCACTTCTTCAAACTGATTAAACAACCTACGAATGTCATGAACTTTTGTCCTTAAGCTTTCATTCTTGCATGCTCAAATGCCTAAAATGTGCTTCACAATGAGAAGTGCATCCCCCTTTACCAAGAGACGGTGTATACCTTGGCAATGCACATCTTTAAACCATGACTAGTGTGTTGTATTTTGCTTCATGTTGCTAGTTGAGCCTGGTAGATTGAACTTCTCTTTCATGACCACCTCTCCACATGGGTTGAACAACACTAGCCCTCCCCCTGCTTTTCCTGTGACTCGTCAAAAAGCTCCATAAAAAACAAGGTGAAACAATTAGGAATACTTTTTGGTGGTGGCAATGGTAAGGTCTTTATTTTAGGCACTTTAATCTCCTTTTCATGCACCCTATAAGTGAGAATCCCTGCCAATTGTGCATGCACACTATCCTCTACCTTGAAAGAGTATTGAAACTCTAGAAACTCCATAATCCACTTTGAGATTTTAGTACTAAGATTCATTTGAGATGACACCCAAGGGAACAAATTTTCTGCAGTGAGAATTACAAAAAAATTTGGTAGCAAGTAGGATCTAAACTTCCTCAACACAAACATGAGAAAAAGCATCATGAGTTCTGCCTCCGTGTAGCCTCTCTCCAAAGCATTCAAGACCCTACTAGCAAAGTAGATGGGTCGCATCCTGGTACTGTGGGGATCTTGTTGAAGCAAAATAGAACCAATTATTTTTTTCCCAACACTTGAGCTAACAAAGAATTTGTACTCCCAACAAGGAGGCATAAGTGTTGGTAGTTCTGACAGAATGACTTTGATGTTACAAAATATTCTTCAAGATCATCAGACCAAACAAAATCAACTTATTGTGTCAATTTCTACAAGAGGTAAAGTAACTCCGAGGCTAAGTGAATGAAGCGTGACATATACTTCACCTTTTGAATGAATGGGATGACCTCCTTAAGAGTCTTGGGTGATGGTAACTCAATAAGAGCCTTTGCCTTTCAATAACTTTATAGGAAACCTGTGATCAAGCTAGATCACTTCATCCTCACCTATGTGGCATTTGTCGGGGTTGAGTTGACCTCCCATGTCATAGAGTTTCTTCAAAACTTCTTCTACCCTTCGTAGATGTAATGATTCAGAGCTATAAATGCAAAAATCATCAATAAAAACCCTAATGGACTTTCCAAAGAATGCTTGAAACACCATTTTCATGAAGCGTTGGAAAGTTGCAGGAGCATTTGTCAGGCCAAATGTCATGACTCTAAAAGGATACCAACCCCACGGAGTGATGAAGGTTGTTTTCAATTGATCTTCTAATGCGATACCTATTTGAAAGTAGCTCGAGTAGCTATCACACACAATGTACTTCTCATGACTAGCTACCTCATTCAGTATCGCATCCTAAAATGGGAGGGGAAAGTGATCTCTTTTTGTTGCCTCATTTAGTGGACGGTAATTCACACACACCCTCCACTTTCCGTTCTTCTGTGGAGTGACAACAACTAGAGAGACCCACTCTAAATTCTCCATTGGATAAATGAAACCTGCTGTTAGAAGCTTTCTTAACTCCTTGAGTAAAGCCTGCTCCTTGATGAATCCTAGCCTTTGTAGCTTTTGAGCCTTAGGTGTGGCCTCTAGCTTTAGCTCGATCTTATGTTGAACATCATCTACTCCACGCACGTCGGTGTAGTCTTTAGCCAAAAGCTTAGAAAACTTTCTTAACACACATTTGAACTCCTCTCTTTCATCCTTTGTAAGTGTGGTAGACAACATACCTTCAAACATTCCTTCATCTTACACATTTTAGTTCTCTTGAGGACCTACATCCTCCAAGCCTGGGCAAGAGGTTTCTTGGTTGCTTGGCTTAAATACTACCCCCATGACTTTGATGGAAGATTCCTCTTCAGTAATGCTGCCGCTACTTTCTTCTTCTGAAGTGTTATCGGTCCAATCTTCTTCAGTATCACTTTGAGATGATTCTTCATGGAGCTCCTCTTCATGTTGCTCCTTCATGTCAAAGACAACCTTCCTATGATTGTCATTCCTGCAAATCAACTTTCCACTTTTCCAATCCTACAACGCTCGCATTTTCATTAGCCATGGTCTTCCTAGGATAAATGGATAACCACTTCCCTTGGTTGACATAACATAAATATCCACTGTCTTCTTAATGCCAAAGGCCTCCACAAAAACATTTCTACAAATGCCTACACACTTAGCCTTGCTATTGTTTGCCATCTTGATTTTGATTTTAGGTGTCTCATGGATGTGCATGCCTAGTCTTTGCATGAGTCCCTCTGTCATGATGCAAATTTGTGCACCCCCATCCACTAGACCTTTCCTAACCAATCTTCCTTTGATGTAACAATCTAGCATAGGTGTAATATCCTTGTTCATTTCAACTTGTGCAATTTTTAGGCACACTCTCTTTTACCTTTCTCTTAGTGCTAAATGCCCTTGTTAAATCCCTCCTAACTTGTGACATAATGCAAGAAATTGAGGCCAACAGATATCAGGACCCTTACCTCTGATGCCTTCCAACAAGTTGTATGGAGCCATACCATGTCCAAAAGGGAAGTCTTGGAGGCTGATACGACATCGAGTCCTCTTGTTTTCCTTGGTCTCCTTTGCCTTCTTTTCTCGTCCATGATCACTTTGTGACGTGACTCCTTCTTTCTCCTTACCCTTTTCCACGGCCACGCTTAATGCCATTTGCTTCCATGTCCACCTCATTGGAATTTTTCACCTCTACCACATGCACATTTGGATCTTGCAAAGGTGGAACTCCTTCCACTCCTTGTGGAGGTGGTCCTGCCCCATTTGGTCTTTGCAGAAGTTTTGGTTGTTGACTAGTTCCTTCACCTGCATTCATCACTGGGTAATTCAAGTTAGGTCTCCTTGGCTCCCCACGGGGCCAAGGACAATTATACATCCCATGTCAAGACTCTCCGCAATTCCAACATTGCAAAAGTTGTCTAGGTCATGGCTCTTGCTCCTCTGCTTTGTTTGCTTGTCCCTTAGGACCTACAGCTTGTGAAAGGTGGATTGACAAGTTGCTGAAGGATCATTTAAATTTTCAGTTGGCTCAGCTGCTACCTCAGGAATCTCTCTAGATGTTGATGCTTGAAATTTACCCTTTGGTCTAAGACCCTCTCTTGGAACTTCTCCTCTTAGACACTTGAGTTTTCTATACTTCTCAACAACCCTAGTTTCAGTTGCATCAAAGGTAGCAGGTGCACCTGCCTCAACTTTTATCTTGAGTGTGGAAAACGGACCGACTATGAACCTCTCCTTCTTTAGGAACTCTGCATCGTCACCAGGGTTGGCAACATTTCTCACCCATACAACCCAAAGACATAGAAACTCTTGTTTATACATGTAGCAGTCATCTATGTATTTTTCTTTGTGAGAAATGATGTCTTGCCATAGCTTTTGAGTGTTTTGGGAGTCAAAGAAGTATCTCTTGAAATGATCAATGACTTTGTTATAGTTTCCCTTAACTTCCTGAGATAGAGAGTCAAACCAAGTGCTATCATCCTTCCTCAGAACTACCTCATCTCCTATCACTCTTTTGATGCTGCAAGCCATTTTGAAATTTGCTAAAAATAGCTTGGCATCCTCTTCGGGCTCTCCAAAAAAGAGAGGATAGCCTGACATTTTGCGTTGGGCCTCCATTGAATCAATTTCAAAGTGACAACACGTTTTTGTTTTTATTTCTTAAAAAGATTTACACAATAATGTTGTCTAAATTGCAATCTATTCTACAACAAAATAAAAATATGCACATCAAATGACCTATGATAGTCAACAAGAGGTAGGATGATAGGGTTTGGTGATGCAAGAATTTCTCCTACTCTTTGAGCACCAAACATGAATAACATACGTTGTTGAAAATGGATCTTTCTAGTGATTGCAACCTTTATTCTAATGTGTGGAGTGAAATGGAAGGGAAAAATCTCTATTCCTGGGCCATTATCTGTGGTCTATGCATGACCTAATGCTTAAAACAAAACAAAAATATAGATGTCCAACGTAAGGTCGTACCTAATGAGAGGCAAAATAAAAGGATTTATTGAAGTGTTTATCTCAGCCATCATAAGAGGCCCAAGAATTCTATGAATTACTCGTTGAAATTGTAATTTTGTGCCTACAATGATATGCACCTGTTGCCTTGCAATAGGAACAAACGAGTCATACAAATCTTTGTGATTGATGCAAGCTACTTGATTACTCTAAAGGCTGAGTATTCACAACAACATATGCAAGCCCTCCTCAGTGGGGGCACCTTCTATTGAGGCGATTCGGGGTGGGCAACAAGAGAGTCGACCTCTAAACACCCCTCAAGGCTCCCGTGCTGCTCAATTGGGGTTGAGGCAACCGCAAGCAAGAAACAACAACATCAAACTCACAGCCAAACAATTGAAAGGGCACCACCTAGTTATGATATGCGAACTTAAATGCAAGAAGAGAGATTTTGTCACATCCAAGAAGATGCACCACAAAACACACACAAGCAATCTCACACCAAATGGAGTAGAGAGAGCTAGAGCAAAGGGAAGAGAGAGAGAGGAATGGAATTTGTGTAATACCTTGTTTGTGACTTGCAAATGGAGATGGTTTGTTATGATGCTATCGTAGAGCTTGTACAAAGCTAACCCAATGCTTAGTGAATGTTAAACATTTCCAACACACACACACTGTGTTAGGGTGTGGGAGATCTCTCACCACAATACCCTCGTACAATGGACACAAAGTTGGAAATGAAAACACACTAAACACTTTCTCAAACAAGATCAAATGATAGAAACTTAAGTGACACAAGTCACCTTGGATTCACCAAACCGTATTGCACAAGTGGAAGGACAAACATTTGAACGTTGATTCACGCCTTTGATACAACAAACCTCAATGTATTGATGATGGAGGAACATATACAATATTGGTTTTGAGATTTTGAACTCACGCTCTCTCACTTGTAATGTGTAGCTTGAAAGCTTCCCTCACACCAAAAGTGAAGCTCACAAAGTGTATGCAAGCCTCTCCTCCTGCATAGAGTGTCAGGGTGCTATGTGAGATATTGGGCCTTATTTACAAGAATGAGAGGGGCCTATTTATAGGTTGGAGACCTCTAATTAATATTATTGGAATCCTAATTTACAAGCTAACAAATCAAGATTATGATTTTTTCTGAATATCAAAACATTGCAGGCCTTCCTTGTCTGCTTGAGTCATGGGTGTGGGATCAAAGGAGAGCATTATTGATGGTAGATAAGGTGAAAGTAGAGTTTTAAGGAAGGAGAAGGAGAGAGAGAGAGAGAGAGAGAGAGAGAGAGAGAGAGAGAGAGAGAGAGAGAGTTACTATGCACATGTCTTGAGGTGAGGCGTCTTTATGGTTAGGTCAATGGCTATTTTGTGTTAGTATGTTAGTGGTTAGTGTCATTAATCACTACAAAGTTGATGATATATTTACAATGGGTTGAATGAGGTGGATGGTTGAATGAAGTGAGGAAATTATTGTGCTAGTGAAGCTTGAAAAAGTTGTGGACTTACTTGTGTAGATTCTCAAAAAGACTATCGATCCTCTTCTTCTTCTTTTCTTCTTTATGCCACCGCCGCCAAGGTTGATTATCGTGATGAAAATGGAACTTCGGTTGTTGAGATTTCTCAATTTGTAGAGGTTAAGCATGGTTTAAATGCTGACTTTTATGTATATAGAGAAGGGGTAAGATGGAATTGTACTTTGGAAGTAATAGAGAGAGGCATAGAGATGGTGTATGTACTTGTGGAGCTCATATGAGATCTATAGAAGTAAGAGGGGAGGTTAATGGTGAAGAAGGTGAGAGAAAGCATGGAAGGTGCAAGTTTGAGTGAGAAATTTAGAGGAATGAGTGTGTGTGTCTATGTGTGTGTGTATAGAAGTGTGGAAAGAGGTGAGAGAAGACTATGGGCTACTTGTGAGAATAGTGGGCAGCCTGGGGTCCAATCAAAACATCATACCTAATCGGTGATAGCTCCAAAAATTATCAAAATGTTTTAGGTGATTAAAATCCCACCAAAAAGCCTATTTTTCTTCACAAAAAAAGTCTTTAGTGGCCCCCTTCTTGTTGAATTTGCATAAGACTCCAAAGGTGAGCCCCTCCTTGCATTAGAGCATGACCTAATTAATTCTTAGGGGTTTGAAAATATGCATGGTTGTGGATTATGCATAAATATAATATATGGATATGATGGAAGAAAACCACGCTAGTATATATAAACAATTTATGGAATCTACAATAGTGTGGCCTATATATATAAAAAATAAATGTATAAAAATATAGAGAATCAAATGAGGAGGGCCCTCATTTGTTTTTATTGATGTATATTTATTTACAAGAGGTAAAAAAGAATACCTATAGAAAATAGTAATTTAGTAAAAAGCAATGACTGATGGTGGGAGATATTTTTTGAGGTTTTTCCTTGGAGTGGATTCACACCAAAAATAAGATAATCTTGCATGAAATGGTTTTTTATAGAATACATAGGTAAAAAAGATCATGTTAATGGTGAGTAAATATATATACCATACTTAGGTAAATAACACACACCTAGACAAAAATATTTTAATAAATATTATAATAAAAAATCCCTATATTTAGGCCTTATATACAATCAAATAGTTATACACAAAAGGGCCATAATATACTTTGGCTTTTATTTTTATTTATTTTTTTGGCTCAAATAGCCCAATGACTAGCTAAGGGAGGGTTTTTAAGAAGATATGGGGAAAGTCCCCTAACTTACACACGCCTATGTGCAATGAAAAGGTGAGGGTAGCCACACTGTTTGAGTGATTTTGATAGGGTGAGGTAGCTCACTATGGCACTTAGTGAGAGCCAAAAAACGGCTATCACTATCCATGATAGATGCATGATTAAGGTTGCAGATTCTCATGTGTGGTATTTTGACAATGGTGCACAACCACATTCAATCTCATCCTGACTTTTTCATTTCTCCTAATGTTGTCCCTAATGTAATACTATTACTTGTGCTAGTAATGCATCTAATTCAGTTCAAGGAGTTGAAAACATCTTATTCATTGCATTTAACAAGATAGTTGCTTTACAATTTTTGAAGCATTGATTGTGTTTATGATCAAGAAGACTCCGTTGTATAACTTTTCATTAGGAAGGCATGATATTGTTGTAAATTTTGTGTATAATATATGCATTCCTCATGATCTTCATTCAGGTGATACTATTGTGGCATCAGATATCTAGTCTCCTAGGCTATACGAGCTCAATTCTTATGACAAGTGTGTGAAAAACTTTGCAAATGCAATTATGGATTCTAAAGCTATTTGAGATGCTAAAATATGGCATACACATTTTGGATGTCTAAGTGTTGCAACTTTGGTGTGTTTTCAGAAATTTGATATGGTTTTCTAATTGCCCCCTTTAGAGATACCATCTAGGCATGTTTGTGAAGGATCCATTTTGGGAAACATGCAAAATTCTCGGTTTCCAAAAGATGGTTTTGTGTGGTTTTCTTGCAAGTTGTAGCGTGTTCACAATGATGTTTCCGGCCCCATTCCTATCCCTTCTTCTGGTAATCATTTGTACTTTGTGACTTTCATTGATGATTACTCATAGCATGATGGGTATATCCGCATAAGGCTAAGTGTGAAGTGTTTATATGCTTGAAATAGTTTTTCTATTGATTGAAAATGTATCTGGTTGTATTGCGGGCACCCACCGCTTTGATCACAGTGGGGAGTATATGTCAAAAGTATTTGATGCATTTTTGGTTGGTCTTGGGATAAAAACCAATGTATAGTGCTTTATACGCCCTCAACAAAATGGCATTGCTAAGGAAAAACATGTCACTTATGAAGATGGCATGATGTATGGTCGAAATCCAAGCTTTCCCACATGCTTTTTGGCTAGAGGTTTTCATGTGTGTTGCCTACATACTTAGCAGGTGTCCCACTAAAGCTTTGTAGTCTATGCCTCCATGTGAAGCATGGCATGATAATAAGCCTTCTATTGGTCACTTGCATATTTTTTTTTGGTTACTTAGATTATGCTCCAATGCTGCAAAATAGTGCAATAAATTGTATGATAAAGCTATCAAATTCATCTTCGTTGGTTATAGTGCTGAGAGTAAGGGTCACACATTATATCAACCATAATTGAAATATATCTTGACTTCTTAAGATTTTGTTTTTTGTTGAAGATGCAGTTCATGTACTAAAGAGATGTGGGTAAGATCACATGAAATTTATGATACCTTGATGATACCTCGTTTCATCTTTTCAATGGTGGAAATACAAATGTAAGTCTAAATGAGACAAATAGTCAGTCTATGCTATGCCAGTTTCCAATGATGTCACAAATCATCCTATTTTTGAAGTTGATGTAAATGATGCATTTGATGAGGACATTTTTGAAAATGAGGAAGCTATAGTTATGTCAAAATGGTTGGTGCATATTTTGCATGATAGTAAATTGGATGCACCTCTGTCTAGCTATACTCACTCAGGTACTCATCATGCTTCTTGTGCATCAGATTGTTATGCTTTGGCTACATCAAGTATGTGTCATTAGGAGGAACACCTTATGTTTTATGAAGCTCAAAATTTAGAAAAACTCAATGGCTTCTATGCAAGATGAATGTAATGCACTTTGAAGAACATTACTTGGTCTTTATGTGACTTACCTTCTGTCAAGAAGGCAATTGGTAAAAAGTGGGTTTATAAGTTGAAACGTAAGCCCGATGGTAGTATTGATCCCTACAAGGCAAGGATTTTTGAAAAAGGTTATACTCAACAAAAGAGCATTGATTATGAAGAAAGCTCTACTCAAATTTGTCGTATGGCTATTGTTCAATTCATTTGTGCATTGACAAATTATTTTGGGTAGGATGTACATTACTGGAACATTAAAATTGTTTTCTTGAATAGTGACTTTATGATGAAGTGTATCTAATGTAGCCTCATAATTTTTTCAAGAAAGGATAAGAAAAGATAGTGTGTAATGGTAACAAAGAATTATATGGTTTAGAGTAATCTTCTCATGCTTTGTATCAAGTTTTATGTGTTGCATGTAGGAAAGCTAGTAGATTAGGATTTTCTTGAAAGCCCATGGATGAAAAATTATAATGCTTGTGTGAATTGGGCTAAATAGGAGATTCAATTCCATCATGAGTGTGAAACTCTAAGCATTTCATTCATTGAAATAATTACTAGAGGATTAAAGTGGAGTCAAGGACTTCCAAGATCAGACCAAAGCGGATGATATTGGTTGTTGAAGTAGGAGATTCAATTCCATCATGAGTGTGAAACTCTAAGCATTTCATTCATTGAAATAATTACTAGAGGATTAAAAGTGGAGTTAAGGACTTCTAGGATTAGACCAAAGCGGATGATATTTGGTTGTTGTAGGATCATCAAAAGCTACTTTCTATATAAACCTTGCGGTAGAGTTCACTTGTTGTTGGAAAAACTTCGGATAATAAAATCACCTATGAGGATGAGGATGGAAAAAAATATATTTGGATATGTGGCAATTCTCAGCCATATCCAACCTACATAGTTTTCTAGGAAGGGGGGACCTACACCCATGCCCATCATTTAGCATCCTCATTTTAGGACATTTTTTTCGACTCGGGAAGAAAGGCTGAAAGAAAAGCAAGCGCAAATGGATGTTGAATTTTTGCAAGGATGTCAGGACTTTGGATAGAAATGACCTATCATATTTGGAGTAATGTGACCAAGCAAAAAAGAGTCAAACAACAAATTGAAACCACAACAACATCAAGCTCCACAACTTGATTGGAGAAAGGGGATCAATCAAAGTTGGAATAGCTCACGTCAACAATTATGAGGTCTCACGGATACAAGGGAGGACTCTTTTTGATATCTACAACAAACAAGAAGCTCAAAGGGTCATAATCCACTTGAGGTGAAGATGGATATAATGAGAAAATATCCATTTAAGAAGAGCATGTCTACATATACCAATCATCCCTTACATACCAAAAAAAGTCTACCAAGGACAAGACAACAAATGTTTATTGGATGATTTTCTTAAGTCCAACTAAAAGGTGTTGTGAAGCTGGGTAGAGGGAAGCAGTACGTCTCTCTCTCTCTCTCTCTCTCTCTCTATATATATATATATATATATATCCAATTCCCAACATGTTCATCCCTTCTCATTGTACCCTCTCTCTCTTTAACATAACACAAATGGTGGCCTCCATAAAAGATGCTTTGTTGGAAGTTGGTCAAGGAATGCATGGTTTAGATAGGGAGAGTAGTCAAAGGAGGATAAAAGTGGTAGCAATGGATAGGTTTGGCACATGCACTCTTTTTGTGCCTTTATTTGGCTAAAAAGAAGTAGAGTCTACCACTCTTTTTTCTTACACGCTCACTAATTTCCCGTTGCTGGTTGGATGTGGTGGAACCCCCTTCCCCCTCTTTTTTACTCATCACATTCACCCACGAACTGAGCCGTTGGCTATGGCACCAAGGTAAGAGAATGCCTCTGCACACATTTTGTTGCAATTTTGCATAGAAACAAAGGATATTGGACATCAAGCTGCCAGGTGTCTTCAAATTGTGAATCCTGTTGAAGGCATTTTTATTGAGCTTCTTTTCAAGGACAATCTGACCAAGTGATGCTTTTGAGTGAATGGAGACTCTATGTGGTGGGTCGGAGACTATTGATTGAGCATGCACTATCATGGCATGGACTCTCCATGCACACTAAGCACTACAATTTTTTTTTGCAACGTCCTCTTTTCTTGGAAGGTGGGACTCATTCTCTCTCTCTCTCTCTCTCTCTCTCTCTCTCTCTCTCTCTCTCTCTCTCTCTCTCTCTTGCTTGATGATTGCGGACTCCAAAGGTGCTATGCCAAACTTCTAGATAGTGGATAGGCCTTTTCATACCACCATTACAACTGTCAAATGTGAAGGGAAGGCGGCCTATGCATGGCAGGGAACGGACCATCACAATGATATTATATATCTCTTTGAAGAGTCAGCATGTGAGCGATCATTCAATTCAAAAGCGTGAATAATCTCTAGTTCATTTCCAAGGTGGGGGTTGTGGTCAATTGGTTGCCTATCTAAGATTAGTAATAATGCATTGAACCACCCTCAACTAGCCTACTAATGCACTTGATTTGCATAGCATCAATATAATAAACCATGCTCAATTGATTGTAGGAACACAAAAATTCACTAACTAAACATGTCTAATTGCATATAAAATAATAAATAGCACCACAGCCTACAAACAAGCATTTCTTACCATAAGAATGACATAGAGGACAAAGGGGTAAGAGATGTTACCTAGGCGTAGTGGCAATGAGCCAGGATTCTATGGCGAAGGAAGAAGAACAAAGAGACTCAGAACATGGTAGATATTGGAGTATTGCACGCTCTCTTGTTAAGCAACAAGAAAAAGTCAATTCTTTCAAAAAATCAAGCCTTAACCTTTATTGAGTGAGAAAAGTGGCATCTAACAATTGGGTTTGTGTAGATTGTAGTTGGGTTGTCTTATAAAAAGCCCACTTTTTGCTCCCTGCAATCACTCACGATCATGTTATAAATGCCCAAACGACAAGATGGGAGGTTGAGTCATGTGACCACCCCATGAGGACATATTAACCTTGCCTTCCTTCTCAAAAGTCATGACGGCAAGTGGCATGCGACCTAGCCCAATGTTGGCCTCACTAGCTTCAATTCTTTTGGTGCTTCCCTTTGTTGTAGCAAGATTCTCCTCTCTCCTTCTTCCTCACATTGTAAATTGTGGCTATATGAGATCACCATAGGAAAATTATGTATGGTTGAAGTGTTATATCTTTTGGGATGGAAAACTGGTGGGTATTGCTTCTATGCACAAGGGTCTGGTCAAGGGGATACAAGGGCAAGTTGGTGAGATGGTTTTGACAATTACCAAGGGTGGCTCAACTGGATTGAGAGAAACAAAGAAACCATTTTGTAGAGTCCGCAAAACATGATTGAGGGCATCCATGACCGTAGCCTATAGCAAATGGCTCTACTTGATACTGGATAGCTCGCAAAGCCTATTAAAAATACGAGAGATACTATGGATGGTGAAAATGTTGTGGAATCAGGCAGTGAGCTTGAGGCATGGGAGCTTGCAATCGTGCCACAAATTTGAGTCTTTGTCGAGGGAAGAGCACGGGGAAATATGGCACTTTAAAAGCACTATGGGCCTCAACTTGCAGGTGGGCAAGGTGGCTTGACATTGCTAGTAGGCAACACAAGTATGGGGTTATGAAGATGAGTGGCTTGGGGAGTTTTTAGTGGCACAATGGGGACGGGAGGTGCGCTATGGAAAGTTGTTGAGAGAGGTGTTGGAAAGAGCAGGTTAAGCTAGAGAGATCTAGACATGGCCAATATGGTGGTGGAAATCCATCCAAAAGGTGTCATGAAACCCCCCCCCCCCCCCCCCCCCCCCCCCTCTCTCTCTCTCTTTCTCTCTCCAATTTCCACCATATTCATCCCTTCTTACTCTACCCTCTCTCTTTGACATAAAAAAAATGGTGGCAGGTGGTTGATGAATGTATGGCTTAGATAGGGAGGGCAGCCAAAAGAGGACTAAAGTGGAATACAAAGAGTGCGTGGTGCATGTGGAGTGCAAGGGAGAAGAAAAAGAGACACGAATAGGATGTGGGTGGGGCTCTCTATGAGGATTCAAAGTTGCCTCACTACTCATTATTGTTATATATGATCAAAATAATAGATAAGGTTAGTATGATCAGTTTGATGGGTATCCCGCCATTTGGATTGAACCTTATTAATCTCCCACTTGAAGGCCAACATGGCCCAAGTGGCATATGTATGTAAAATCGTGAAGCGATCTTGTGGTTTTACCCTACACCCCCTCATCTCCATGCAATGTGCAAGGCTCTCTGAGAGTAGGCTCTTTGTGAGAGCATCTGCAGGGTTGGCATCCATATGAACCTTGACTAACTCAATGTCCCGTATCACATGTTAATGGAATTAATTGTGTTTTGACTTGGAGTGAAACAAAGGTTCTTTGTGCATGTGATTGCACTCTAACTATCACAATGCAACATTGGAGTCCGACTAATGCCAAGATCTCCACTAGGTGAGCTAACCACACAGATTCATTATTACCATAAAAAACTACCACATACTCTGCCTTTGTTGTTGTGAAAAATGACGTAAAATTCTGGAGAGAGGATGTCCATGACATTGTTGCTCCAGCAAATAGGAAAACATAGCCAAACGTGGATCTTCGACTATCCCAACAACCTACATAATTTACATCCGTGTAACCCACAATGGATGCATTACTATTTTCAAAGTGTAAGCACTTATCTTTCATATTTTTAAGACCTCCCAAATCCTTCATAGCAAATTTCATTCTAAGTGAATTCTTCAAGATGGAAATCTCATCTTTAGACTTCCCATCAATACCTATCATCAACATAGAGAATCAATATGATAAGTAAACCATTGTTCAACTTCCACGTATACAAGCAATGGTCTTCCTAGATCCTTTCATAGTCTTGAGACTGCATGTACTTGTCAAACTTCATGTACCATTGCCTTGAGCCCTACTTTAGTCCATACAATGTCTTACACAATCTACACACCATTTTTATCCTTGTAGGCTGTCTAAATTTGAATTCAAAACTCTTTGTCTCCTCATATAGACAACCTCATCAAGATCCATATTCACGTCCACTTGGACAAGTTCCATGTCCTCAATGGCTACTAGTACAAGCACAAGACACAATGTGGTCATCTTGACCATTGGAGGAAAAATACAAGAGAAATCTACGCCTTTCTTTTGCTTGAAACCTTTAGCAGCCAATCTAGCCTTGTACTTAGGCTCGATATCTTTTGCCGTGTATTTCTTCTTATACACCCATTTTCAAGGTAAGTCTTTTTTTCCCTCTAGAAACTTTTTCAATTCCCAAGTTTCATTTTCCATAATCATGTTATACTTAGATTTCATTGCTTGCTACCACTTCACACTATCTTCCATCTCCAAAGCCTCTTGGTAGCATATAGGCTCTCTGGAGTCATTTGTTAAGTGTGAGCTTTGTCCTAAAGTGTGAGTCAAGGAGAGGAGAGTGGATTCATCCCACATGCTGTAGAGCAAGGCTGCAGAGCTACTTAAAGCTCATTTCATGAATGAATAAACACAACTCTATTTTGCACTACATGCTTGTCTATGGTGAGCTTGTGCTAAGCTAAGTCAATACTCAAGATTGTGTTTATGAGTCCAAGGTAATTCTATCTTGGAACCTAATTCACTTGAGTGATAATCTTGCTTACACACACACACTCACGCATTGACACTATGTTTCTCTTTCATCCACCATAGCTAGCTCGATCCAATTCCTAACATTTGGTATCAGAGCCATGGTGTACTAGCTAGGATTGTCATTATGCATTAGTGTGTGTTAATTATTAGCATCTCCATTAGATCGATTAACATTTCATTGTTACGGCCCATTGACATTTTCGTAACTAGTTGCATCTCACTAATTAAGCACTAATCTAGTTATGTGTGGGCATGTCCTTGGCACACCCAAGAGGCCACTATCCTCCATGGCTAGATAGGCTTGATTAGGGAGAAGATAAGTATCCAATGTTTGCATGCTCTAGTCATTTTTGTGTCTTAGTTTGCACCTTCAATTAATCTCTCCACCTTTGCAATCACCTAACAATATTGACCTCCTCATCTCGAAGTGCTTGATGCAAGCTCTCTAAAGAGCCTTCAAGATCTACAATCTGAGCTCAAAAACCTCTCAAACTCCATCCCCAATTTTGCCTATATTTAGGTGTGTGTGTAAGTTTGTGTGGGAAAAGGACTGCCGAACCAAGGATAAGATTCTATTTTGTAAAGGGTAATGACATTCAAGGCACATGGGCCACTTGGTTTAAGGAATTGACTCCTAAAGTTCGAAAGGTGGTTGTGGGCTCGACTTAGTGTGCCTATTTTAGGTGAGTTTACTGGACGGACCCGCAAGCTGTATTCAGATCAACTTTTTAGGACTGGCGGGTCTGCTGGGGGAGAGTCCCACGCTCTAGCTTGCACGCCTGCCCAAAGGTGCCTGCCCAATAATCTGCCCGGCTACCCGCGCCTGCTCGGATGCGCTGCCCGGAACTGCCCTGACTGCTCGCTTGTGCCCGGCTTGCCCCCGCCTGCGTGACTGCCCGACCCTGTAAGAGCTCGTTCCCGCGGCATCATCCCAAAGCCTCCTAAGAGGCAGTTCTCACTGCCATTGAGCCAAGCTCAAGGGACCGATTCCCACGGTGCTGCTACCCAAGTCCGCCCTACCTGCATAAGCCCGCCTTCCCGCGGCCCTGCTACACCGAGGTGAACCCTAAGCCACAAAAGAGCATTTCCAAGCAATTTAAGGGAGGGTGAAAATTCAAACCCTTATCGAGCACTCCAAGGGCTACCAAGCTTACAGCGTTACGGCAAAAAATTTATTACAAAGCTTCAAGGAGCTCTTTCGAGCATCAAAAGCAAAACAAAGAGTTATTTTCCCTATCTGTGAAGAGGGGCTTCACTCTAGTGAAGAGGAGCTTCATAAAAAAGGGGGTCTCTCTCTCTCTCTCTCATTCTTTCTCTCTCTCTTCCCCTAAAATTATTGTAACCAAGCACAAAATTTTGCAAATAAATTTTCTATCATCGATTGTGCTTGTGTAAAGAGGTAGACACTGGCTAGGAGAGTCTCCTAAGCCAATACCCCTCTATCAGCACAAATGGGGGACAAGGGAATAGAAAAATTCAACGGGGAGGGATTTCACACCTGGCAAACGAAATTAAGAGGATATCTTATGAAAAAATGTTTGTGGTCTGTCATCAGCATTGCCTTAGAGCAAATAAGCCGAACCCGATGGAGTGCACACTAGGGCATCTACACTCATAGCAAGTGCACAGAATTTGGCCAAAGACGAACAAGCATTGGGAATCATCATCACCTCCTTGCATGAAAACTACGTGCATTTCGTAGATGAATGTAAGCATGCACATGATGCGTGGCATGTCCTAGAAAGTAATTTTGGATCTAGGGCCAAAAGAAGCAAAGTTAGTCTTAAAAGACAGCTTTACAAAATCACTATGATTGAAGGGGAGGACATTGCTAGCCTAGTGAATAGGCTTAAGAGAATTGTCTCGTAGCTCACCTACATCCAGGTTGAAGTACCAGAAGATGACAAAGTGGCCATACTATTAAGTGACTTCCACCTTCTTATGACCACTTAGTCACAATTCTTGAAGAAAAGGAACCAGCGCCACCATTTCAAGATGTCATTAACTTAGTCCAAGCAGAAGAAAGAAAGCAAAGAGGTTCATTAACCTCATCAAGAGGAGTTTTTATTGCAACATCCTCAAGGGGAAGGCATTCTCCATCAACATCGACAAACGAAAGAAAGTGTTATGAATGTGGAATAATGGGACACATAGCGAAAGACTGCTACACAAAGAAACCTTGCAGCAAATGTGGAAGGAAGGGACACCCTCCTTCTCGGTGCTACTCAAATGGAGGCAGTAGCAGTGTGGAGAAAGAAGCAGCAGTAGAAGGAACAACAGAAGCAACGAAGGCAAGAGATCTGATAGAGGATCGGCTCACATAGTAGAAGAAAAAAAGGATGAAGACGAGAGCAACATTGTCTTTTATGAAGAACCATTTTGAAGATGCAGACTCTCTACTTGTAGGGGAGGACTTTTTACTGTGTGGATTTCATCATCCTGTGTGGATATCACCATCCCTCGTGGATTTTTCTTGTGTGAATTTTACCATCCTGTGTGGATATCACCCTCCTTTGTGGACTTTATTTTCCTATGTGGATATCACCATCCTATGTGGATTTTGTTAGCATGTGTGGATCATGCATCTTCAGTATCTTGTCATAGTCCAAACCTCAAGGGGAGGATTGTAAAGTGTGAGCTTTGTCCTAAAGTGTGAGTCAAGGAGAGGAGAGTGTAGTTATCCCACATGCTGTAGAGCTACTTAAAGCTCATTTCATGAATGAATAAACACAACTCTATTTTGCACTACATGCTTGTCTATGGTGAGCTTGTGCTAAGCTAAGTCAATACTCAAGATTGTGTTTATGAGTCCAAGCTAATTCTATCTTGGAACCTAATTCACTTGAGTGATAATCTTACTTACACACACACTCACGCATTGACACTATGTTTCTCTTTCATCCACCATAGCTAGCTCGATCCAATTCCTAACATCATTTACCAACAAATAGCCTAATCCTGGCTAAAATTTCTCACCGGCACAAGAGGCACACATAGATCTCCTCACTGCTTGACTGCTTGACTCTGCTCTCTCAAGGACATCAGCAGGTGTCTTTGGAGCACCACTAGTGACAAGTAAATTTTGAGTAGACTAAGTTGTTTGCGGGATTGGACTTGAGGCTACATCCTCAAATCTCACTTTGTAATACCCAGACTCTTTTATGGGCTACATGTTCATCTTTGACTCATTAAATATCACTTGTGAGCTGAGAATAACTCTCCAAGATTTTGGGTGGCAGAGACGATAACCCCTCGCTCCATCTACACTATAGCCAATGAAGATGCATTTGTGTGACTTGGGGTCCGAATTCTTTCTAAGATTTCTAGGCACATATGAGAATGCCTCACACCCAAAAATACGCGATCTATCAGGCTTCTTGCATGTCCACATCTCATGTGGAATCTTATAATTCAATGGTGTATGCAACTTATCAATTATATGCACCATTTTCATAATAGCCTCTCCCTAAAACACTTGAGGCAAATTTTTCGTAGATATCATGGAAGTGACCCTCTCTTGAATAGTTCTATGCATGCACTGAGAAAATCCATTTTGAGAGGGTGTGTACGGCATAGTAAACTATCGTCAAATTCCTCTTTTGCTATAGAAGTCTTTAACATCAGTGGAGACAAATTCTCCCCCATTGTCAGTGCACAAAGCCTTTATTTTCTTGCATGACTAGTTCTCAACCATAGATAATGAAGGAGTACGAGCGGAAGTGCGACGCGAGAGAGAGTGCGAGAAGAAGAGCACGACGATATGGTGAACTTGCTCTACTGTAATGTGTAGAGCATAGTGAGTTCTTATTAGGTTTTTACAAAAGAATATGTGTACATACCTGGCGGCCCGCCCACTTACCTGGGCGACCACATTGGGCTTTATACCCCAACAACCTCCCACTTAAAGTCCAATGTGGTACTTTAAGTGTGAGAGAAGCTACTATACAAGCTAATATACAAGAGATGTAGAGAAGTGATGTACTACCCTACACCTAACTGCTTGCGAAAATGCGCAAAGCTCTCTGAGGGAAGTCCTTTTGTAAGTAGATCAGCATGATTTTCTGTGGTGTGAACTTTGACAAGGTGAAGTTGCTTATCCTCGAGCATTTCCCTGATGAAATGATACTTCACATCCACATGCTTTGTCTTTGAGTGATAAACTGGATTGCGAGCCAATTGTATAGCACTTTGACTATCACAATATAACACAGGCATCTCTTCTTTGATTCCCAAATCTATTACTAGTCGATTAAGCCAAATTGATTCTTTGCATGCCTTTGATGCTGCAACATATTCAGCCTCTGTAGTAGACTGAGTAACACAATCTTGTAATCTAGAACGCCATGAAACTGCTCCACTAGCCAATGTAAAGACATACCCTGACGTAGACCTTCGGTTGTCTAAGTCACCTGCATAATCTGAGTCTGTAAAACCCTTTACACTTAGCTCCTGACTCCCATAGCATATACACATACTTTTGTAGCTTTCAGGTATCTCAATATTCCTTTCACTGCCTCCCAATGTTTCTTGCCTGGGTTTCACATGTATCGACTTACTACTCCCACTGCAAATGCAATGTCTGGGCGAGTAGAAATCATTGCATACATCAAACTACCCACTGCAGACGCATATGGAATCTTATCCATTTCAGCATGTTCTTCCTCAGACAAAAGACAATCTTGTTTGCTAAGTTTCACATATGGTGGCAATGGAACACTCAATGCCTTTCCATTCTCCATATTGAAACGTTGCAAAACCTTGTCAATATACTCTGTTTGAGATAACCAAATCAACTTCTTTGATATGTCTCTCTCAATGCGCATACCAAGTATATGACTTGCCTCACCCATGTCTTTCATGTCAAACGATTTTGCCATCTTTGACTTCAAAGCTGAAATTTCTTCCAAGTGCTTGCTAGCAATCAACATGTCATCCACATACAAAATAAGGATCAGCCAACTACCATCCTTAGCCTTCTTTGTATATAGACAGTGATCGAAATCACTACGTTTGTAGCCTTGAGAAAGCATAAACTTGTGGAATTTATGGTACCATGTCCTCGGTGATTGTTTTAAGCCATAAAGACTCTTTAACAACTGGCATACCCAATCTTCCTTGCCTTTCTCAACAAACCCTTCTGGCTGCTGCATGTAAATTTCCACATCTAAATCACCATGCAAGAACGCTGTCTTGACATCCATTTGGTGCAACACCAAATCTAATATGGCAACCAACGCAAGAAAGCATCTCAATGTAGTCATCTTGACCACCGGAGAGAAGACTTCATCAAAGTCAATGCCTTGCTCTTGCTTAAAGCCCTTGGCAACAAGCCTTGCTTTGTACTTTGGCTGACTATCATGAGCGGTGATCTTATACTTGTAAACCCATTTACAGGGTAGAGCCTTTTTGCCCCGTGGTAATTTAACTAGCTTCCATGTTTGGTTTTTATGCAGAGCTGTCATCTCTGACTGCATGGCCAATTGCCAATTCCCGGAGTCCTTCATTTGCACTGCTTCCTTGTAACATGAAGGCTCATTGCAATCAGTCAACATGACATAGTTCATAGATGGAAAAAACCTATCAGGAGGTCGCGTGACACGTCCAGATCTACGCACAATAGGTGGCTCAGGCTCAGCCACAACCTGTGGTTCCAATCTATCCTGTCCTTGCTCCTCTTGAGCCCTGACATTTTGTCTTGCACGTGCAGGTCCATCTTCTTGGAAGACAACTCTTCTAATCTCCTCAACCCTCTCTGGTTTAGAATGATATTTGGATTCATTAAAGTGAACATCATTGCTGCGGACAACCTTTCTGGATTCGAGATCCCAAAGTCTGTACCCCATCTCACCAGAATTACCATAGCCTAGAAAGATGCACTTTCTACTCTTTGGCTCAAGTTTGTTCCTAAATTCCTTTGCAACGTGAGTATATGCCTCACAGCCAAAGACTTTGAGATGCTTGTATGAGGGCACCTTGCCTGACCATACCATCTCTGGCACTGAATCCTTCTGCAAAACCTTGCTAGGAGATCTATTTACAAGATGAACAGCTGTTGATGCAGCTTCCGCCCAAAACCCATTTGGCAGCTGTGCATTAGACAACATACTTCTGACCTTTTCTTGTATGGTCCTATTCATCCTCTCAGCAACACCATTTTGAGGAGGATTGTAAGGAGCAGTAAGTTCACGTTTTATACCTTTTGACTCACAAAAGTCCTGAAAGGCCTTTGAAACATACTCTCCACCATTGTCAGTGCGTAAGCATTTAAGCTTCTTGCCACTCTGATTCTCCACAAGTGTCACAAACGTTTTGAAAACACTAAACGCTTCATCCTTGTGCTTGAGAAAGTAAACCCATACTTTCCTCGAGTAATCATCTATAAATGTCATAAATTAAGAAGCTCCCCCTAGAGATAGGTTAGGCATAGGTCCACACAAATCACTATGAACAAGTGCCAACTGTGTATCTCTTCTACTGCTTCTATGCTTATGTGGCTGCTGTGTTTTCTTACCATACAGACAATGTTCACAGAATTCAAAATCATTAAATGAAAAGCCAGGAAAATAACCAAAACGAGACAAGATTTCCATTCCCTTCTTGGACATATGTCCTAACCGGCTATGCCACAAAGAAACGTTCGGCTGCTCGGTTACATTGATTACATTTTTAGAGACATTTGATACATAAATCATGTAAAGTCCTCCAGACTTTACTCCATGTGCTACTGTCATAGAACCCTTGGATATCTTCCACATGTTCTGCCCAAAAGTGGTGACGTAGCCAGCATCATCAAGTAAACCTGTGCTGATCAAGCTCTTTGTAATTGCGGGAACATGTCTCACATTCTTCAGCGTGAAAGAAGAGCCATTCTGAAACTTCAATTGAACATCTCCAACACCTAAGATCTCACATGTCTGCCCATTGCCTAGCTGAACATGATCTTTAGTGGTCACATAAGAGGTAAGCCACTCCTTGTTTGGAGACACATGAAGTGATGCCCCTGAGTCTATAATCCAGTCACTCAGTGCATTTCCATCAGATGCTGTAAGAAGAGCTGAGTCCATTGTATTCTTCAAGAAGTAGATGTCTCCTGACACTAGACTGTCATCCTCTGCAACAGTGTTTGTCACATTTATTTCTTGAATCTTCACTGAGGACTTGTTCTTCTCACCATGGTCTTCAGCTTTCTCTTTGCCTTTTTCTGCTTTCCATTCTCTGCAGTCTCTTTTCATGTGACCCTTCTTGCCACAATGGTAGCATTCTATGTCACTCTTGCCTTTAGCACTGCGGGACTTGCTACGAGACTCATTCCTCTTTCCACCTTTGTACTTTTCTTTGGTCCTTCCCCTGACAACTAAGGCTGTTCCTTTGCCTTTGTCCATTGTCTTTCTATTGGTTTCTTCAGTAAGCAGACTTCCTTCTACACCTGCTATGTTCAAACCATTTGGAGGTGCAGAATTACTCAAAGCTGTGCGAAAAGTGTCCCAACTTTCCGGCAATGTGATCAACAGGAACATAGCTCTAACAGGTTCATCAAACTTGACACCTTGAGCTGACAACTGACTATAGATTGTGTTGAATTCATTCAGATGATTGGACATAGGTGTCCCTTCTTTCATCTTCAAGTCAACAAGCTTCTTAAGCCAGTATACCTGTGAAGCTGCACTCTGCTTCTCATAAAGATCACTCAACTTTAACCATGCTTGATAAGCCGACATCTCGTCTGCTACATTGAAGTAAACGCTTTCTGCCAAAGTCAGCATAATGGTAGAAAGTGCCAATTCATCCATTTCGCTCCATTCATCTTCATCCATATCTTCTGGTTTTATCCCCTTGAGCTTTATAGGTTTTATCTGCTTCTTTTTTACCAACACGTGCCAAATCTGCTTCTTCCACAATGGGAAATTGGTTCCATCCAGCTTCTTGATATTGTAAAGAGCAATATCCTGTGATCCAGCCATAGCTACGCTTCACAGTAGTTTACTTTCCTGGGAAAAATTCGTCAGAGTTTCCCCTGTAAACTGACCTCTGAACCAATATCAACCTGTCAAATGAACCAAGAAAGCTTTAGATTCTGCAGAAATTTTGGCAGAGTCTCCTTTGTAAAATGGCTCTGATGTACTAAAAACAGACCAAAAAAACAGCTCAAAAAACCACTGTCTCTCTAACACTTTAAGCTGTGGGTAAACCTGTCCTACACCTGTACTGTCTCTGACTGTCCTGTCACTGTCCTGTAAGCATAGACTGCGACAATGCCTCAACGGCAGTAAAGCAAAGATGCAATCCCAACTGTCTAACTCACAGTCAATACATCCTAGCTGCCTATCTAAGGGTGCTCGAGGGATCGCTCCAAGACCTGTATCACCGAAAGGATCTCAACATTCGAGAATCCCCAAGCTCAATAATACCTCACTTGACCCTCAACAAAGGCTGCAGTAAATCTGATAGTACATAGACTTCCCACAAAGTCATACATCCACAAATTTCCCACTGTATGCTGTAACCGCTGCGGCGGTTGTTTGTTGCGTGACTCACAGCCAACAAACCCTCAACAGACATACATAATCTCTGACAATACATCCCATGTGGAAGTACCTGCAATGTCAGGATGAAATCTGGAATATCAAGCAGCAAACACAAGCTACCTGATGAACTAGTGGATGTCGCCTACAGTCTGTGTGTAGATGCACCCGTGTCGTATGTGACACGCCTCCAAGAACTGTGACCCATCCTTCGATGTGTAGACAGCCACAAATCAACACTCTGGGAGTGTCGATATCCTCAGCACCTGCAGTCGTAGGCCGAAAACCCCAAATTTGCAGAGTCGAATCTGCACCCGCTGAGACCACGTAGTCGAAAATGGCCTGCGCAGAACTTTGTCGAAGCCGAACGGTGATCGAGATGACCTCAGATTTTGGGCCGTGTCTTTGCCTGTCGAATTTCACTCCAATCTGAGCTGGTGACTCTAGCCTCCTGCAGTGCTGCCCTGAGCCTCGATCTGAGCTCTGATACCAGTTGAAGGAGTACGAGCGAAAGTGCGACGTGAGAGAGAGTGCGAGAAGAAGAGCACGACGATATGGTGAACTCGCTCTACTGTAATGTGTAGAGCATAGTGAGTTCTTATTAGGTTTTTACAAAAGAATATGTGTACATACCTGGCGGCCCGCCCACTTACCTGGGCGACCACATTTGGCTTTATACCCCAACAGATAAGAACTTCTAGAAGACATTGAAGACTTTTTATTTTCTCTTAAAGTGGTAGACCCACAACTTTCAAGTAGAGCTATCTATGAAAGCTAATAAATATAATGCCTCCCCTAGAGACCTATGCAACATAGGCCCACACAGATCACTATGAACCAAATCTAGAGGATGCCCTAGCTTTCTATCCAATGGAAAAGTGGTAAGCCTAGCATGTTTCCCATATATGAAATGCTCACATAAGCTAAAATCATAATAGTTTAACATAGGGATATAGCCAAAACATTGCAACTACTTAATTCCCTTCTGACTCATATGACCAAGTCGACTATGCCACAACTTAGTAGAAGGTAGCTTGGCTACACAGATAGAGTTCTCTTTCACAAAAGAGACATACAAAGAGTACAATGAGCCAGACTTTTGGCCCTTCAAAATGACCAAATTTTCCTTGCAAATCATTGCGGGGTCATTGACAAACACTCTAGTGTATCCAAGATCATCAAGTTGTCTTACTGAAACCAAGCTCTTAGTTAGCTTTGAAACATGTCTAGCACCTCAAAGCATGAACACATACACAACTTCACATCTCCAATGCCACATATATCAAGCTGGTGAGAATCACCCAGCTTAATTGAACCATGTGTAGAAGCATCACTAGAGAACCACTCCTTGTGAGGAGTAACATGAAAAGTGACACCTGAGTCAATAATCCAATTCTATGCATAGCATTCATCAAGAGCTAGAAATGCCTCTCGACTCAAATAGGAAGTGAAGACTAGTACATCTGACAACTACGACACATCAAGAACAACATCAACATGTGGAGACTCAATGACATTGAGATCCTCTATCTTCACACTACTTTTAGGAGGTGCAGGACTTATGAAAAATGGATTTACCCTTTTCTTTTCGCAACAACAATAATCTACCCTCATGTGTCCTTTCTTATGACAATGGTAGCATTCAATGTTCCTTGTGTCATGTCCATGGCTCCTGCTACGTGCATTCTTATGATCTTGCAAACGATCGCAACTATGACTACAATCTCTTTGCCATTGGTGGTTTTTTTGGCTACTTCCACTAGCCATATATGCATCACCATGCCCACTAGTGTCAAGAGATTGACGTCGAATCTCTTCCATGAGCAAAGCACTAGTAACATCACTAAAAACAAGCTTGCCTTGAGGGTAAGACTTACTAATAGCACTGTTAAACGTATCCCATAATATTAGCAAGAAAATGGCTTTCATTTCATCAAAATTCAGCCCTTTAGAAGTCAATTGTGTAGACAAACTATTGAACTCATTTAACTGGGAGCTGACACTGCTACCTTCCTTCATGTTCAAACGCATAAGCTTATTCATCAAAAACACTTTATTTTAATGTACTCTTACTATTCAAGCTAATCATAATGACTCCCACAACTCCTTTGTAGTAGAATTGTCCATAATCGTTCGTAAAGAAAATGGACTCGCCAAGCTATAGGTGAATGGTCTCCATATCACGAGCATCAAGCTCCTCCCACTTATCATCAATGTAAACACTCTCTTCACGCGCTTGCAATGGTGTTGCAAGGCCCTTATTGACTAAGACATCAAGAATATTTTTCTTTCATATCGTAGTGCAATAAGAAAACTAGAGGACTTACAAGAAAACTCCAGCAGAGCCTTTTCTATACGGAGATTGAAATCTCAAGAAAACTTGAGCCAAAACACTTCATAAACCAACAAAGAATGATGACTGCCTAGGCATAAACTGACATATATTGCTTAAAGAAATTGTTGATGAATGAATGCCAACTTTGTGTCAAAGAACCTATTCCCGTCTATACATGTCTTATGATGAGGCCATAAAAGAGGATCTCCAACGACCTAATCTAACTCACACTCGGCTTCAGAAAACCTCATGCAACAACCCTCACAAAAGGTTATGCAAACACAACTAGCCATAGTCTCAGAAAGGGCTCTTCTGGACAAAGTCTTAGAAATGGTCGGGACTACCAAAACAAGCCAAAATTGGCTCCACAACGATGTGCGACGGCAATATCCGCAACACAATGTACATCTCCAAAACGTAGAGCTGTTTGCAAAACTGTAATACACGTGCTCAAACAGGCGCTAATGAGCATGAAGAACCAGCTCCCTACCGGGAGTAAATTGATATCATTAGAGCAAAAGCACTCTCAATTTCTATTCACACATAAACCATATGCATCCTAAAATCCCATTGGAACTGTAATGGATGTCACTACCAAAGATACTCGTAGATGTACTATGTCTAGAGAGCATGCCATAAATGGGTGGTTTCCAATCAACAAGCAAAGCTAATTTCGAAGAAAATATGAGAAACACCCTTGACAAATTGATGCAAGCATCAAGGATTTAATATTTACATAATTATCACAAATTTTGTGTGATCACAAGGTCTTATTGACACATTTACATGATTACACTTATTATGATCACAAAGAATCCGGTTTAGGGAGACCTAAAAACCCACTAAAATCCCGTTGGGGTTTTAAGTTTTCCCTACAGGCCCACCGAGGAAATTGAAAAGCTCGATGGGTCACATAATTATATATATAGGGCCCGGATCAGGCCCGTTGGGTGTTATTGTTTGAGTCATCTTCTGAGAGAGAGAGAGAGAGAGAGAGAGAGAGAGAGAGAGAGAGAGAGAGAGAGAGAGAGAGAGAGAGAGAGAGAGAGAGAGAGAGAGAGAGAGAGACGACAGCCTTTGCAGGTACGTCAAGAGGAGAGAGAAGAGAAGGGTCGTATGGGAGCATGCTCTGCATCACAATGCGCGACATTAGCGGAGTACCTGACCACACGATCTGAGTATGTGTTGTGTGTGTGTATGCGTTGTGTGGTAGCATGCCTTTTGTCGTATTCCACGGCAGTCATCATAAGGTACCTTACCACACAATGGGAGTGTGTGCATAAGTTTTTCTACGGAACAGTGCTTACCACTGGGGCATCACCTTGGTTACGCGGGGAAGATGGTGTCCTTGTGGTAAGTATTGGCTTACTGTCTGGGTACTACATTGGTAAAGCGGCGAATCTAATATCCTTATGTTAAGTCAACTTCTCTTTCCCTTTCCCAAAAAATATATGGGCATTGATCGGTAACACGGCTATATGATGCTCGTGTGCAAGCATTATTTCTCCTTAGATTCGGGCGGCACTCAATCGGTAACACGGCTACTTGAGTTTCATTTGTTAGAAGCATCTGTTTTTGCATAAATGTGGCGTTCAGGTCGTTAACTCGGTCATACAAATGTCATATAATTTGTATATGCATGTGCAATTAATTTTTTTAAGTATTAAGTATATGATATACTTGGTCGGTAACATGGCTGTGAAGAGTACTTCATATACAAATGTTTGAATTGTTTGATTTTGTTTTTTTTAAAGTGTTCTTATGAAATTATATACTAGCCAATCATATTCAAAAGAATGCTTTATTCATCAATCATCGCCATTTTAACTGCTACATTTACATAAATTATATGCAAAAAAATATTTGCACACAATTTGTATATTAAATATTCATTTTTATCTTTTTAAAGGAACTCAATCATCATCGCTATTTTAAATGCTACATTTACATAAATTCTCTGTAAAAAAGAATCTACACACAAGTTGCATGTTGAATATCCTTTTGTATCTTTTTAAAGAGCATCAATCATCATCGCTATTTTAAAGGCTACATTTACATAAATTCTATGTAAAAAAGTGTGAGAACACAATTTGCATGTTAAATATTTATTTATATCTTTTAAACGAGCAAGACATTCTTTGCAATTTTCTAGCCGAACTTGTATACTTTTAATGTTTTAAATGAGCTAAAATAAAATTAACAATATATACATCACAATGCATGTATCTTCTAAGAGGCTTTGAATTGTATTTTAACATGTTTTGTTAGATTTGACAATTTTATTAGGAATGACATATTTATTGTATTTTACACGAGCAAATATACCATTTAAAGTCAAAATGATTATCAACCTAAATAAATATAATCTTGCATAATTTTTTGAAGTCTTTAAGTACATGTGTGCTTTGTTTAAACTAGTGTGAGTGGACGATGAAAAATATAAGTTAAAAATTCACTATACGTTGAAATATTCCAGATTGTTAGCATGTAATGTTTGATCTGGAGGAAGTTCTTATAAACCATTTGTTTACTCTGCATTTTACATGTGTAACAGATTGCAGTTTAAAGTGAACATCGTTTTCAATGTTAATCGATATTTTCGTGCACATTTCTTAAAGTCTTCGAGTCATGGTTGAGGGTTTGCATGAAATAGTGTGAGAGTGTTAGTACAGTGTGCAACCATGAATTTGTATATGATATCTTGTTTTTTATTGTCGAGTGCTAAAATGATGCCAGATCAAAAGAAAACTATTATGCGTGCCATTTGAAAAGAATATATTTTGGCAATATCATCATGTGCAGACGGTCAGATACAACAGATTAGTGAAAGCGACGTCTTTATCAAAGACCTCAATAGCGCTATATGGGAGAACACAGAGCGCAGGCTCCGAGGTGAAGGCTAATACGAGTTGCTGATTCCAGTAGGGATTCGAGAATTTGACCCCCACCACAAGGTTAGGACAATGTTGGGCAATATGAAAGTATGTTGCAGAGACTTGAACGAAGATATCCCTCCTACCTGCGACATGTCAAAATTAGAACTCTGGGATAAATTGTGGGAGGAACAAAAGATAAAGAAGATGAGGCGTGTGAAAGTGAAGGACCAGGCAGCCTTACCCAAGAGATTGAAGATGGCCCAAGATGCGCAAGCAGCTTTGGGAGGTCGATGAGATGCTAGCGGCACCGACACAATCATGCACAGTGCTTTGAATGCCAAGTGCGCTCATCTTGTCGGCATCCCTCACCAGGCCTTGGTACAAGGTACGAGGGCTGGAGCATTCTCCTTTGGTGTGTGCACATTGTACACCATCAACAAAGTCATCTCTTTCTTTCCAGACCACATTAAATATGTGGGAAAATGCTACAAGGGAGAGAGTGAGGTGAAATTTGACAACTTCCAAACAGAGCAAGGAATGCAAATGCTTCATCCCTCCATTGTAAGGTGCATTAGCTTTACCACCAAAGATCCTTGGATCACAATATTCCCATACTACAATGGGGGTAATGTGGGGGACATGATGTGCCGCTTGCCATTCTCCCATAGATTGTTCAGATGCCACATGCATAGGCTACAACACGGCTGGAGGTCATTACCTGTAGCAAATCTGCATGTACAAGAGATAGACATGGCATGGATCAAAGCAATGCTCGAGCAGATGCCACCCATTTGTCATGCCTTAATCGATGGCGTTGCGACTGTCCACTTGGTCAGGATAGTGCACAGTGACCTGTAGCCGTTCAACATAATGTTGGACTTTACTCATGCAAATAAAGCCCGTGTCGACATCATTGATTGGGAAATGATGCTCAGAATGCCAGCTAAGCATGCGTCAACTAATTATCAGCATCCAAGCGCACAGTTGGACTCTAGAGCAGGGGATGCAGAGATGGCTAAGCAACCGTGGATTGCTCCAGAACAATACGATCCATGGTGCACAAATGCATACATAAAATTGAGCAACTTTTATGCATTGGGTTATCTATTCGACATGCTAATATATTTTTGGAGTTTAGCCAGAAAAGTTTATTTTCCAAAAGAATTTTTTTACCACCCCGACCAAGATGTTATGAGGGCCATTCAGATTAAAGTAGATTGTTGGGTTAAAAGAGCGAGAACAAAGAAGAAATGTATTTGACGTTATGATATTTTCCATAGAACATTTAAAGACAGACCATAATCCTGTCCAGCGACCGTTGTTAAACTTGCACCATCTTTTTATCCGATATAAACATTTTTATGTTATACATATGTCTTGTCTGGGGTATTCTATTTTTATTGAAGTGTATTATCTAGTTTGGAGTGGTTCACCTCCTTGAGTCAATTATCTTTAGTCATTTCAAATTTGTCGTGTTATACAGGGTATTTCAAATTTGTCTTGTGGTTCAATTGGGTCCTGCAATTGTGATTTTGTTTAGTCGCATCAGTTGTGGTTTGATTTAGTCGGTTATGACGTCTTATGTAGTGGACAAAAAGTTGCTACCTTTTGCATCTGTGAGACTCTTGAATCATGAGAATATATATTTGCCAATGATATTGAATATCTATCTATTTGTCCATTGCAAATCCAAGAGAAAATGGCCAATGAAGAACAAGTTTGTGGCACCCAATCAGTGCATGATGATCAACAACAAGTGGCTATTAATGCATTTTAGTGCATGAAGTCTTTAGCACATGGTATGTCGGCACAGCAAGCGAGGCGCACTGCTCGATGACTCTCAAAATGGGAAAATACAAACCACATGTAATGAAAAGAGATCAATAAATAAGTGACCAAGGACATGATCAAAACAATATGGCCATGTGAGGACGCAGAGATCAAGAAAGGAGGGTGGAAGGTATTGAAGTGCCTGCACGATGTGATCAAAGAAAACATTTAGAGGATCTACTTGGAAGTTTATGGCCATCCACCGCACAATGCAGATTGTTTGTCATATTTTGCAAAATTGTTATATGTTCACTTTGTGCAACAACAACCAATAGAATTTTTATCAAAGGAGACAACTATTGCCACTCATGATATCAGGGAGAGTTGTGTCACTTTCACCCGAGATGAGTTGGCATTGATAGTGGAAGGTACTGACCTACAATTATAGAGAGAGAAGGATATTTACATGACACAGTCACAAAAGAACCTTCTTTTAATCTAAATGCACTCATTTCTTTGATGCAATCAATTCGGTCCTGAACGTTGGAGTAGAACATGTTGACCACGTGATAGAAATCGTCGACCATCTCTGTATTGGACATCAGATCTAAATTCCAATACTCCGGATCGAGCATGTAAGCAACACTATGGAGTGGACTATGAGCGCGCTTCCACCTTGCATGAAAATATTATTCTTTGTTGTTTCCAGAGAATAGTAGTTGCCACTCCTTCTCTAATACAGACTCTTTCAGCTCTTTTGGGATTTTTAAGACTCTGTTGGACTGACCACCATGTCATCCACACTTTGCCCAGATTTTGGTGCCCTTTGATCAAGGTTGAGAATCGCGAGCATAACGGGCATCATTACATGGTATGTATCCATTACATTCCTCCATCAAAAATAAGTCTTGTTTATGTCGCCACGTAGACATGTAATTTTATCTTTCACTTTTTCTTTCTGCTCAAACTGCCATTCATCAAAGGCCGTGCAATGGAATGTGTCAATCTCAGTGCATTTATTGCGGAGAAGTAATTCCAATGTATAAAAATGCATGTAGAACCGAGTTTTAGCAGAAAGTTTTAACATCAATGACATGGGCATTCTATACAAATCGAGCACTCTTTGTCGTTTCAACTTTCACAATCTGACGTGCTGTGTCAATTATTTTGGAAAACCATATGGTTTCTTTGCTAGTGTACCAATCCTTCAGCAGTGAGTCTAAGTTGCGTGTATTACAACCATTGACAAAAATGTGTGGAAAGCACTTCTTTATTAATTTACTAGCGTTTTTACAATTCTTTGCGTTGTCCATGACTACTCGAATGACATGTTCAGCACTAATTTCTTTAATTATATTAATCAAGACCTCAGAAACGTATTTTCCACTTTTAATTGCACCAGAAATATCAATCACCTTTATAACTATATCTCCCCTTAGACAAACCAACATTACATTGATCAAAGGTCTTCTTTGAATATTTGACCAGCCATCACTCACAATTGTGCACCCTAAAAGCAAAATATTTCCAATTATTATTTTTCTAATACACTCTTTGACTTTGATGTAACATTGTCCAAGAAAACATTTCGTGTCGTGTGATAAGAAGGAGCTGAAAATCCAGGGCCAAACTCATCGATTTTCTTCCAAGCAACCTTCCAATGATTGTTGTCTACCATGACCAAAGCACTTCTAGTGAAGAATATTTCTTTGACGAGTGTAGTTTGTGCTTCTTCTAGAGACTGCACTTGAAAGCTTTGATTTAATGGTTTTTGACGCATTTGACAAAGTCCACCTTGATTTTGACGCTTAAAAGGAACGTTGCTTGAACTTTCCTCCCCTTGTGTACAGGCTATTCTCCAAGGTTAGTTGGCATCATCATAAGATCAGCGGAGTTAATATTTGGCTCTGACAACTCTTGACTTGCAGCCAGAGAGCTATATATCTATTGTCTCTTGCTACCCTTTTTGGCAAGCTCTTCTCTCAAACTCTTTGCAGTTGCAGGTGCCTAATTATGTTCACATTTCTTACAACTCTTTTTAACGCTACCCAAAAAATGGTCCCTAATACGTGGTGCACCGCCTGATTTTGTTGTGAGACAAAATTTACATTGCCACTCTATATATTAGCTGCATATGTTGTGAGTATAATTCCACTCTTTGCGAGGAGCTTTTTTATTCTTTGGCTTCTTCGTACCACATTTTTCTCCATTGCTTATAAATTAAAACTGAAGACAAAAGAACCAAATGTTCAGTTTTTGAAACATTTTCTTATTTTCAATATACATTAAAAAACCATTCACTATGAAATTAACCAAAACTGCACAATATGAGATTTTCAATGCATGCTAGTCAGTCCACATATTGATCACCTATGTTGTAAGAAAACATACACATTGCAATAGACTCTATGCACGGCATACTAACTACAACAATGCTATGAATTTCTCAATGCAGTTATTATTATGATGATTATTTATATGTTCACTTTGATTTGCAAACAATCAGACACATCTAATTTCAAATGCTACATTGAATGATGTCAATTTTTTGCAAAACACACACGAAAGCAATAAATTAAATGACTGGTCATTTCATGCACTAATAATCTTGCATAATACATAATGCATTCTCTGTATAAACCAATGCATGAACTAACACAAATAAATCTTCAATATAATCACACAATTGAGGATTACTTGTACCCAATGAAGGATTGTAGCCCCCTTTTGCAACCAATTCAATATATAAAAGCTATTTTCACCCAATTAAAGATTATAGCTCTTATATTGTGGAGTGACAGTGTATATCAACTCAAATCTATGATGATGAAAAATGGAAGACTTCAAGGATCTTTATATGCCCAGTACATTAGTACAGGACATCCAACCCTTGACTATCGACTCGTCATTTACATATGCTCATCTTCTAAAACCAATTGCAGCCCTCATTTGGACCAATGGCTTTGTCGCAATGACTCTCTAAATTTTCCATTGTTTTGTTTTTGTACCTTTATGTTTGATAAAGGAATTAAAAAATTTTAGAAGTGGTTACCGAATTAAGAATCAAGTTCGGCCCAAAAAAAGGACCTGTGACTTTGTAACCTTAGGTCAATTCACAAAAACATGACTATACCCGGCACTCAGATACATTCTCCAAGGATTTTCCTAGCTATAGGACCATGGTAAGCACATTGTTTACTATATATAATTACTCCCGTCGAGCTCTTTTATCTTCCCGGCAGGCCCGCCGAGAAAATAAAAGAGCCCGACGGGATTTGTAGGGAAAAATGAAAAGTCCGACAGGCTAACCGACACTATGGGTTTTTGCAGGTCATAATCAAAGTCACGTTAACAATGAACGTGATCACGTGATTTTCTTGTGTAATTACTATTGTTATTAATGTAATCACACAATGGTGATTACGTCAATGAAATCCCTGGCAAGCGCAAGCTATATTGAAGAAAATAATCATGGCTTGTTGGATTCCACCACCCAACACCTCAACTCAAAAGGCAATTATCCAACAATTGTTAAAGCGTACCACACATTTCAATAAGTCACTACTGCAAGTCACATATTTTGTCCAAGGGTCCAAGGGTTCCCATCAAATTGTTGTTCCTACCATACATGCTTGAGTTGTCACATTGTGGTGGCATCTCAAAATCAATATATCCATCATATTGTAATGTAAGCTCATGAACATGCTTTATTTCTTAAGCTTGACTAAGCACGATGGTAATTTGGGTATGCAATGGTGGGCATCTAATGATATCAACTAGACTTATCTAGTGATGGATGTTGTCTTGGAGATTCTCTTTGATAAATACTGGTGAGATCTTGGAACAAACATTGCTCTATATTGGTGAAGTAGATAGAACAACCTTGTAGAACTAAGAAACCTCATGATAAATAGCACAAACATGCTCTCCCATATTATTTTCTATGTGTCAAAGCTTTACATGCTCTCCTCACAAAGTGAGAGGACCTCGCATATTTAGATGTGCCCAAAAATGTGTCTCTAGTCTTTGGCCCAAAGGAACAGTGCTACCATAGATAGCTAAGGTCTCCCACCCTCTCATATGAAATTCCTTTCCTCATCAACCAAAGCTTGTCTACTCTTGAAATTCTTTCCTTGCATTAAGGTATGAAAAAAACATGCATACCAACCAACAAAAATTATTTGCATGCTAGAACCTTATAGAAGTGCAAAGTCTTTAGGGGTTGACATGAAGGACCTTCTTATGAGTCTAATAGGCATGTTCTTTTTTGCAGCGACATGTAGGCTTGTATGAGCTCTCATGCTTTCTTGTTGAATTTTTCTATGATGACATAGATAAGTCATCCCAACAGTCATGTTACCTTTCTACTAACAAGCTACGAAAGAAAGGAGACTCTAAAGCCCAACTAATTGCATCATTTACTCTAGTATCCAATATTCCACATCCTTTTCAATACTACTTTTTTTTTGTCAAAATTGTCAATATGAACTGGTGCATCGTCAAATGGATGGCCAAGGCCTCTTTGAGGAATTCCGACTGGTATTCCTACAATGGGAATAAAGAGAGATGGGTTTTTCTCCAATTTCATAGATTTTCTTTTGGAGTTGATCCAACATAGAGACAACACTACAATGCAGATATCAATCATTACCCAAAGCTTGACCTGATAGCTATGTGTCCAGTAGAAAACTGTTTCTCATGCAATCAATCATTGGGCGAAGAAGACAATGCTAGTGACGAGGGTGGAAGGAGAATGCATTGGGTAGCTCGAGATGGGGTGATGGAGCTCAAGCTTGAGCTATGCATGAAAGGGATGATGCATTGTGAAGGAGAGTTGCTTTCATGGAGCAAGGGTGACCAGCTTCATCATCATGCCAAAGCCAAAATTTTGGACACAAAAGGAGCCTTTCAGAGCAGATGGTCAAAGAAAGTGTCGAGCAACTAGATGGAGCCAAAATGGAGTAGCAATATTAGTGATCAACACTTGAATGTGGGGTAATGAGACATCACATGTTACTTGACTGCAAAGTAATGAGAGACACACGATATTACTGCTTCCAAGTTATTCTCTACTGTGTAGCATGGGGGATGTGGACACCCCCCTTCCCATGTCTCCACCATTGTGAAACGTGCCAAAACCCATCCCGTCGACGCCGATCACTGGTTTCAGCATGCATCCTCTCATCGTGATCATGGGCTACACCCATTAAGTAAAAGGCTAATGGCATATCGTGGGTATAGATTCTCTCTCTCTCTCTCTCTCTCTCTCTCTCTCTCTCTCTCTCTCTCTCTCTCTCTCTCTCTCTCTCTCTCTCTCTCATGACCTTGTGGTCCTCACAAGGGGCAGTCGCGAAGAGACAAAACTCCAGGAAGAGAGCGTCAAGAGGAATTCGATTAATAAGAAGCCATCGCCCATTCTTGGAAGTTGGGATGGCTCGGCGTATCGCGTGCTCCGGAGAAAGAGAGAAAATATTGGGAGGTGGACCAGACGATCAAATGATTCCATACTTTAGTACTGCTTACATTTGTATGATGCATTGTGGCTCCATTTGGCTCACTCTCTCAGTAGTCTTTGCCCTTGCGAAACATGTCAGAACCAGTCTGCGCCGGTGCGGACTGGTTCTAGCATGCATCCTCTTGATAATGGGCTACAACTGCGCCTACTCAGTACGTAAACGACTGATGGCATATCATGTATAGGTTCTCTCTCTCTCTCTCTCTCTCTCTCATGACCTCGTGGTCCTTGCAAGGGGTAGCTGCCTAGCACAAACAGCTGTAGGCCACTGCACAACAGAGTTTAGTTTTCAAGACTCGGTGAATACATGCAGAGGAAGTGCTGCGGGGTAGCTTGAGGCCGCAGCTAGAGATGGCAACCAGGATGGTAGGGAAATTGAGGAGGCCCAACACGCACGACAACAATGCTGATTTGATGACCTGACAACAATCATCCCCAGCACCAGCCTTGACAGTCTAGCCTCCATCATGTAATTGGCACACTTCATTCTTAGCCCCATCAAGGTGGTCGAGCACGATGCTTGTCATAATAATCAATATCTAATTCTCCTAAATGATTTTCTCATATTAAACTGATCATTTAATGTGGGGAAGTGCCAAGGGAGAAAAAGCTAGAATATTGGTTAAGTTAGCAGACCGGCCACAGTAGGGATCCAAAGGAGGGAAAATAGGGATCCAAAGGGGGGGCCATCTGCAAAAGAGCCATGTGAAACAACGGGCTAAAAAGACCCTAAGGTTCAGCCCATTAAGACTTCCAAAATGCTAAGGTTCCAAAATTCAAAGGTTGTGTCCAAAGGTTAACCTTAGGGAAAATTGGATGCTTAGTGTGTACCCAAAAAGTCTTTCTGCATCCCTACATGGGAGGGGGCGAGCCCCAAAGCTAGGGGATGAGAGAGAAAACCACACACACACACACACAGGCTCCCTTTACACAAAGGGAATGAGGGACACATGTCAGCTTCTTAGGCCAGATGCCCACAAGGTGTGCCCAATTCCTATTGGAAGACCCTTGAAGTGGACCAATGAGAATTAAGCTAGAGTAAATCTAGTTTAATTAATTTAAAAACATTTAATAAAAGAAACCAATAAGAATTAAGTGTCCTAGAAGACTATTGGGCAGTCTCCCAAGGGGTCCAATGAGCATTCAGAAGCCCCATGGCTTGCCTGATTCCTATTGGCCAGGAGGCAAAGGGGTCCAATGAGAGTTTAGTTTAATTATTTAATTATCTAAAGCTCTCACAAAAGGGGAAAGGGGGACACATGTCAGAAGGCTATCACTTATGCTGCTTAATTCCTATTGGCTTGACCTGGGGAGGTCCAATGAGGAAAAAGCCAGCCTAACTTAGCAGCTAGGGCTCGCCCAAGAGAGAGAGGGGGCTGATTTTTGCTTGGCATTCACTCACACACTCTCACACTTGACCATGTGTGAAGGGAAAACACTCTATCTCCTCCCAAGCTTTAATGGAGAGCTCATCACCTACTCCAAGCTTGTGAGATAGAAGCCTACATCAACACCCTCTTGGCATGTGGATGCAAATCCAACCAAGAGCCAAGCTTCAATGCATGCTCATCTTCTCTACCAAGCTAATTACTAAGCTAAGCTATGCTAATATGAGTGATTATGTGAGGAGATGTACTTCTTTCTCGTAAGATACTTCTTTTTCCTCTCAATCTACTCTCATACCCTGCTAGCTCTCACCATCTTCGAAGGTGTGTGAGGTCTTGGGTCTGAGAACGGGGATAATTCAAGTTGTGTTTGATTAAGTGTTTTTTGCTTGGTGTATGAAGCTTCCATCTTCATTGCACTAGCTAGTCTTGAAGGAACACAAAGAATTGTATTGTACAATGTCTCTCTTGATGGGAGAAACCATAATACAAAGCCTTTTGGAGGGGGGACCGGCTCCATGCAAATCCGGTCCTCAACTGTTGTCAATAGCTTAATTGCTCTCTCTCTTTTGAAAGTATTGTCGATGCTATCTAACTAGGTGTTATGCTTTTTGTTGCTCTCTCCACCCAAGCACTCTTGTAATTCTCATTAGGAATCTATTCTAATGAAATGCCCACTATGTTCATGCTAATTTCCGCTCCAAATAAGATTTTAGGCCATTAAATGTTACATTGGTATCAGAGCTCAAGGTTTCTCTTTTCTTGCTCAAGAAGGGAGGTCCTCAAGCTAGCTACAAATGGTTGGTATTATTAATTGCCTGTGAGTAAGTAGAATAGGGATTTTTCAGCCTTGCAGTGCGCCTGCCTTTGTGCAGTTAACGGGGCATCACCGTCGAGAGCTATGGTCTTAATAGTGGAGTCCTACGGGGCTTGCCTACGGCTTAACCACTATTGAGCTATTAGAAGCTTGACAGGAGCCGGTGCTGTTTTGGTGTCGAAAGACCCTCTCTTCTATTCCTTGCAATTAATGGTATTCGAGCCGCGGGTACAGTAGCTTGAGTGCTTTTTCTAAAGGGGTAAAGAGGAGTAGCAACTAGGGCTTGAAGTGCCAAAGTACACCTAAAAAGTTTACACCTAAAAGTTGTTAGAATGGCTGACAATATTAAAGAGAGTGAAATTAATGTTGATAACTTTGATTTTGCTCATGAGCAAGCTACTAATGATGCTTCAATGCTTGTTAATTATCTTGTTTCTAGGCTTCAACAAGCCATGGGCAATCCATCTCTCCAAAGTGAAGTGCAACGGCAGCTCCGTGCTCACGGGATTCTCCAAGCTCATCACCATGACGAGAGAACACCTAGGAAGCCTCCTTGTGAGACTACCAAAAGAGGTCTCTCTCCGATTCGGGAAGAAGAAGAGAATCCATATGAAGGGCTCAAGAACTTACTTCTTGATGATGCATCTCCTTCCCAAAGGAGAACTCAAGAGCCTCCACCGAAGGAACGAGAAAGAAGCGAGTCTCCCGCCACCTCGGCGGAGATGGCTCCACGAAGACGGCGGGCTAAACGCTCTCCATCACCACCAAAGCGGAGAAGACCATCACACTCTTCTCCACGCCATAATTCAAAGAGGGATGATAAAAAGCAAGAGAAGAAAAAGGCGAGAAAGAGGACACCCTCTTCTCCATCTTCTTCATCCTCTTCCTCTTATGAAAGCTATGGTGAAGACGACAAAGATCAAGACAAGAAAAAGGCGAGAAAGAGGTCACCCTCTTCTCCACCTTCTTCAAATTCTTCATCTTCTGAAGAAAGTGATGGTGCAACTTTTGAACCATCAAAAAGAAGAGGCCATAGGAAATCCTATGCCGCATGGAAGAGGTCGTCCAAGCTGAAGAAATTCAAAGAGGGAGGGAAGAGCATCTCTTTCCTTACCTATGATGGCACCTTCGGTGCTACAGACAAAGTTTTGGCCTTTATCCAGCAATTCGATGCGGCGTTTGGAGATGAGGGCTTCACGGAGTCCTCTAAGCTACGCCATGTAGCTATGCACTTTCAAAAGTCCGCCAGACAATGGTGGTCTAGCCTACGAGCCAACGGTGAAGCTCCACGAACATGGAAGGCTTTAAGAGCTTCCATTATGAAGCAGTTTTTGGCCACCGATGCCAAAGACAAAGTACTCACCGAATGGCGAAGCTTAAAGCTCTCTCCCAATGAATCCATCCACAAATATGTAGACAAGTTTTGGGACCTACAACTCAAAGCCACTGTCTTCAAAAAGTTGGATTTTGGAGAGCAAAAGCAACAATTTTGTGCGGGCTTAACCGAAGAAATGGCGGAGTATGTCAACTCCCAAAGGCCACGTACCATATCGGCGGTAATACACCATACTATGGTGGCCTCGCGAATCAATTTCCAAACGGGGGGTAAAAGAAATAATAAGCCCCCGGAAAACAAGGGTTCCAATGAGCCTAAGGGGAAGGACAATGTCCAAAAGTCTCCTAAGGGCAATTCCAACAAAGCTAAAGAGAAGGGAGTTTACAAAGGAAAGAATAAACTCTCTCCTGAAGAGCTTGAGCGTTATCGTAAAGATAACCGGTGTTTCAAGTGCGGCGAACAAGGGCATGCGTACCGCGCTTGTCCCCAAAAGAACAACCGCCAAGATCCTCCTAGAGCTTCTTTGGTTGAAATCCAAGAGGAGGAGATTCACCAAACTCACCACAAAGGATCTCCTCTATGCCATGCTTGGGGAAAGGTAAGAGAACATGATGCTTTTATTCTCTTTGACCCTGGTTCTACTCACAATTTCATATCTATGGAGTTAGCCACCAAGCTAGGCATACAATCCTACGAGATGGGAGATATCCTACCCGCAGACAGTGCCTTCAAGGGGCAAGAAGCTTCAGTCACTCCCTTAATCGGGAAATTGAGGCTTCATGTCCAAGGCTATGTGGACAAAGAGGATTTCTTTATCTCTCCTCTCAAGCATGAGGATGTAATCCTAGGGGCACCATGGTTTGACCGTTTGGCTGCCCATGTTAAATTTCCTGAAAGGAGAATCTCCTTTAAGTTCAGGGAAAAGGACATGTATATAGATGCTAGGGAGATGGGTAACACCATCCCCATTGTACATACACCAGCTTTCAACAAGTCAATAAAGAGCTCTATTTCCGTGTACATGATTTTTGTTAAAGATTCTCAAAATGAACCTAATGCTTTAGCAAAAGAAAATAAAAGCAACCAAAAGGAATTAGAGTTATCCAATTTTCTCAAGGGGTTTCAAGATGTCTTTATTGACGACATCCCTTGTGAGCTACCTCCTAAACGAGGTAATGACGACCATGCAATTGAACTTCTTCCAGGAAGTTCACCGCCTAACAAACCTCCTTATAGAGTTTCTCAAGCTCAACAAGAGGAGATTATGCGGCAAGTGCATGAGTTAATTGAGAAGGGCATGGTTAGGCCTAGCTCATCTCCATTTTGCTCACCTGTGCTATTAGTGCAAAAGAAAGACGGCACATATCGTATGTGTGTCGACTATAGAGCACTAAATAGGATCACTATCAAGAATAGGTTTCCCGTTCCACGGGTAGAAGACCTATTTGATAAGCTACAAGGATCGACCTACTTCAGTAGGATTGACCTAAAAAGTGGCTATCATCAAATAAGGATAGTTGATCAAGACATTGTAAAGACCGCATTTCGTACTACATTTGGTCTTTACGAATACATTGTCATGCCTTTTGGCTTGACTAATGCACCAGCCACATTTAACCGCTTGATGGAGAAGCTGTTCAGCCTCATCGAACCTTCACTGGAGTGTTCTTTGATGATATTATCATCTACTCTAATTCATTAGAGGAACACAAGCAACACCTCCAGGTAATATTTCAAGTTTTAAGAGAGAATAAACTTTATGTTAATCGAAAGAAAAGTGAATTTTTCTTGCAAGAGATTCAATATTTAGGTCACATTATCTCTCAAGATGGAATCCAAATGGATCCATCCAAGTTAGAGGTAATAAAAGGATGGCCTAAACCAAGGAATCTTCATGAACTAAGAAGCTTTATAGGTATGTGTGCATACTATAGACGCTTCATAGAAAAGTTCTCACAAATTGCGGGACCATTACATGACCTAACAAAGAAAAATGTTAGGTATACGTGGTCTGCTAAGGAGAACAATGCTTTCGAAAAGCTTAAAGAAAAGCTTATCTCTCAACCTGTGCTTACACTACCGGATCTCTCAAAACCATTTGAGGTCCAATGTGATGCTTGTGGTGATTGCCTTGGGGCTGTTTTGCTCCAAGAAGGGCACGCCATAGGCTATGAGAGTCGAAGGCTCGACCCTGTTGAGCAAGCTCTAGGCATATACGAAAAAGAACTCCTTGCAGTTCTACATGCCTTAGACTCATGGAAGCACTATTTATTGGGGACTCCTTTCATTCTGCGAACGGATCACCAAAGTCTTAAGTACTTCATGACGCAGACCAAGCTCTCCGACAAACAAATGAGGTGGGCAAATTTCCTTTCGCAATTTCATTTTCATATTGCTCACATTGCTGGCAAGCATAATCAAGTAGCCGATGCACTCTCAAGACGACCGAGAGTGAATGCGGTTTCCATAGCAACTCACAATGATCTATCTTTAATGATAGATGAGTATGCTATTGATCCCGATTTTAGAGATGTGATTTCAGCCCTTGCCTTAGGGAAGAAAGAAGAACCATTTACTTTACAAGATGGTTATCTTCTCTATGGCAATAGACTATGCGTTACTAACTCACTACGTGAGAAAGTAATGTATGAATCTCATGCTCCCCCATATGCGGGGCATAGAGGGATTCAGTCTACTCTAAAGGGAATTGAAACATATTTCTATTGGCCTACCATGAAAGTGAACATACATGAGTATGTTTCCAAATGTGTGGTATGTCAAAAGACAAAATTTGATAGAGGGAAGCAACTTGGATTGCTTCAACCCTTGCCAATCCCTAATTCACCATGGGAGAGCATATCCATGGATTTTATCTTTGGATTGCCTAAGTCTATCCATGGGAATACGGGAATATGGACGATAGTAGACAGGTTCAGTAAACAAGCTCATTTTATACCTGTCAAAAAGACTATCAAAGCCCATCAAATGGCAACCCTCTTCATTTCACAAATTTTCAAGTACCATGGCTTGCCAATGTCCATAGTGTCGGATAGAGATCCTAGAATGACCAGTAATTTCTGGAAGGGTCTCTTTGAGAATTTAGGAACAAGGCTAAACTTCTCTTCGGCCTATCATCCACAAACTGATGGCCAAAGTGAAATAGCTAACCTAACTATTCTCGATCTACTAAAAGCCTATGTAACGGAAGTAGATCAAAGATCCCAATGGGAGAAGTACTTACCCTTAGTAGAGTATGCTTACAATAACACTGTACATACTTCTACAGGAAAAGCACCTTTCGAGGTAATTGAGGGAAGATCAAAAAGTCCCTTGCTACTTAAGGTACATGGGAAGATCTTCGCTGCAGATGAGTATAGCCGAGACCTACAAGAATCTTTCCAAAAGATTAAGGATGCTATCTCTATCTCACAGCAAAGGCAAAAGGCTGCTGCTGACAAGCACAGAAGAGCCCAAGCCTTTAAAGAAAACGATTGGGTCTTGTTAAAGTTTCCCAAGGCTCGATTAAGGCACACGACGGGCAAGAATCCTACGGGCCACCAAAAGTACTATGCTAAACTAGCAAAAAGGTACTATGGTCCCTTCCAGATTCTTAGGCCAATCAATGAGATGGCCTATCAACTTAAGTTGCCCAATCATTGGCTCATACACAATGCTTTTCATGTGAGCCTCTTAAAGCCTTACAAAGGAGAGCCACCTCAAGAACCAACTATTGAAGACCCACCGGAGATCGAGGACCACGAGGAGGTGCTGCAGCCCGAGTCCATTCTCCGACATGAAGACAAGGTATTAAGAGGCGGTAAGACTATCAGACGATATCTTATTAAGTTTAAGAATTATCCTTTTGAAGATGCTAGATGGATGCAAGGCATACAATTAAAGGATAACCTAAACCTTGTCAATGCTTACAATGCTTCCCAAGAGTAAGCAAATGTACAAAATGTTAAAAATGAACAAAAATTTTTGTCTTATAAGACTCTTTTTCTTGATTTGTGCACAAAAATGAAGTAGTATGCATGCTTAGATCAAGTTTGCGGAGACGACGTCTCCCAAACACCAAGTAGAGCTTGTCACTCTACTATGGAAGACTGATAGGACTAATGTGCAGACATGCTTGCGGCAGCCTCAGGCTCTCAAGCGCCAAATGGACTAGTCATCCATTATGGAATGATGTCGTAGGGTAACATAGGGATCCTCTACCCGCTAAGAAAAGGACTCATGTATATGCTTTATCTTCTCTACACCATAGTCGAGGACGACTATGATTTCAAGAGAGAGGTAATGTCATAATAATCAATATCTAATTCTCCTAAATGATTTTCTCATATTAAACTGATCATTTAATGTGGGGAAGTGCCAAGGGAGAAAAAGCTAGAATATTGGTTAAGTTAGCAGACCGGCCACAGTAGGGATCCAAAGGAGGGAAAATAGGGATCCAAAGGGGGGGCCATCTGCAAAAGAGCCATGTGAAACAACGGGCTAAAAAGACCCTAAGGTTCAGCCCATTAAGACTTCCAAAATGCTAAGGTTCCAAAATTCAAAGGTTGTGTCCAAAGGTTAACCTTAGGGAAAATTGGATGCTTAGTGTGTACCCAAAAAGTCTTTCTGCATCCCTACATGGGAGGGGGCGAGCCCCAAAGCTAGGGGATGAGAGAGAAAACCACACACACACACACACAGGCTCCCTTTACACAAAGGGAATGAGGGACACATGTCAGCTCCCTAGGCCAGATGCCCACAAGGTGTGCCCAATTCCTATTGGAAGACCCTTGAAGTGGACCAATGAGAATTAAGCTAGAGTAAATCTAGTTTAATTAATTTAAAAACATTTAATAAAAGAAACCAATAAGAATTAAGTGTCCTAGAAGACTATTGGGCAGTCTCCCAAGGGGTCCAATGAGCATTCAGAAGCCCCATGGCTTGCCTGATTCCTATTGGCCAGGAGGCAAAGGGGTCCAATGAGAGTTTAGTTTAATTATTTAATTATCTAAAGCTCTCACAAAAGGGGAAAGGGGGACACATGTCAGAAGGCTATCACTTATGCTGCTTAATTCCTATTGGCTTGACCTGGGGAGGTCCAATGAGGAAAAAGCCAGCCTAACTTAGCAGCTAGGGCTCGCCCAAGAGAGAGAGGGGGCTGATTTTTGCTTGGCATTCACTCACACACTCTCACACTTGACCATGTGTGAAGGGAAAACACTCTATCTCCTCCCAAGCTTTAATGGAGAGCTCATCACCTACTCCAAGCTTGTGAGATAGAAGCCTACATCAACACCCTCTTGGCATGTGGATGCAAATCCAACCAAGAGCCAAGCTTCAATGCATGCTCATCTTCTCTACCAAGCTAATTACTAAGCTAAGCTATGCTAATATGAGTGATTATGTGAGGAGATGTACTTCTTTCTCGTAAGATACTTCTTTTTCCTCTCAATCTACTCTCATACCCTGCTAGCTCTCACCATCTTCGAAGGTGTGTGAGGTCTTGGGTCTGAGAACGGGGATAATTCAAGTTGTGTTTGATTAAGTGTTTTGCTTGGTGTATGAAGCTTCCATCTTCATTGCACTAGCTAGTCTTGAAGGAACACAAAGAATTGTATTGTACAATGTCTCTCTTGATGGGAGAAACCATAATACAAAGCCTTTTGGAGGGGGGACCGGCTCCATGCAAATCCGGTCCTCAACTGTTGTCAATAGCTTAATTGCTCTCTCTCTTTTGAAAGTATTGTCGATGCTATCTAACTAGGTGTTATGCTTTTTGTTGCTCTCTCCACCCAAGCACTCTTGTAATTCTCATTAGGAATCTATTCTAATGAAATGCCCACTATGTTCATGCTAATTTCCGCTCCAAATAAGATTTTAGGCCATTAAATGTTACAATGCTGCCCCCTTGAACCACCTCCATTCCCTGCAGGGCCACGGAGCATGCCATGAGCACAAGGATGGAAGCTATCCCCACTTTCAAGCTCGCCATGTCTGCTTTGCTTCACCACCACATTTTCCTGACCTGCAGCCAGATTGTACTTAGATTTCGATTTGATGATCCTCTCTCTCATAAAAAATAAAATTAAAAAAACCCTCTTGAAACAATCCGCACCGACACACATTGTTTCAAGAGGTTTTTTCATTTTTTTGGATGCCTCTACCTACCATGCCGACGGTCATCACGTCTCTCCCTCGCTCGCGTACATATCCCATAGCAAGTATCTTGAGCTTCCTTGAGCCAAGAAGTCTATCTCGCTCTCTCTCTCTCTCTCTCTCTCTCTCTCTCTCTCTCTCTCTCTCTCTACGCGGACTGTTTTCAGTAGATTTTTTTAAGTTTTTGGTTTAAGTTTTTGGCTCTCTCTCTCTCTCTCTCTCTCTCGGTGCGGACTGTTTTCAGTAGATTCTTTTAAGTTTTTGGTCCCCGCCGAGAGAGAGAGAGAGAGAGAGAGAGAGAGAGAGAGAGAGAGAGAGAGAAAGAGAGAGAGAGAGAGAGAGAGAGAGAGAGAGAGAGAGAGAGAGAGAGAGAGTGGACTGTTTTTAGTAGATTCTTTTAAGTTTTTGGTCCCCGCCGAGAGAGAGAGAGAGAGAGAGAGAGAGAGAGAGAGAGAGAGAGAGAGAGAGAGAGAGAGAGAGAGAGAGAGAGAGAGTGCAAACTGTTTTCAACAAAAAAAAGTTAAGTTTTCGGTAGAGAGAGAGAGAGAGAGAGAGAGAGAGAGAGAGAGAGAGAGAGAGAGAGAGAGAGAGAGAGAGAGAGAGATGCTTCTCAACTCACGGGGTCACCTGCAGAGTCTAGACAAAAGTGTGAGCGAGAGAGGGAGAGAGAGCGAAAAAAAAACTACTAAAAACAGTCCGCGCTGACGCGGATTGTTTTCAATAGTTTTTCTTTTGGTTGAGAGAGAGAGAGAGAGAGAGAGAGAGAGACAGAGAGAGAGAGAGAGAGAGAGAGAGAGAGAGAGAGAGAGAGAGAGAGAGAGAGAGAGAGAGAGAGAGAGAGAGACTTGTGGAGCTTCCGATATTTCAAAGAACGTGGTAGAGCTCAAAGCTCTGCTCAACCAAGCTACACGACGTCGTCGGGACCTCATGTGGAGAGTCTTATATCCTTTGAGATATAGACATTAGAAATGGTAGCAGCCTTGTTTGCACAATATCAAGGGAAGTTACTTCATACCTCAAAAAGTCAAAGATCATCAACTCATTATAAAGCTTGTCTAGTTTTAGTTGGAATCAGGATGTTAACAAGTGATAAAATCACAAGGTCTGCCAGGCATGATAAAAATTTCTTTTTGACATCCAATTTTTCAAGCCCCCTTTCATATGCTTTGTGTAATGCAATCAACTTATAGAATTGGCCATATATAACGTTAACTTAAAGATATAAATACAAAAAATGACAAGCAATTTTGAGATTGTTTTGATAGGCAAAATAGCCCTTGACAAAAAAAGTAGGCGTCAATTTTAGGCCTTGATCTGAGGGTAGATCCCACTTTAAAATCACTACATCTCTAAGCTTTTAAAAAAAAAAACATAAGCGTGCACATAGAATTGAATTAAAAAATCACCCTTAAGCTCTACACCCTAAGCTTTAAATCCCTATGCTATACACCCCACTTTAAAAACTCTACATTTTTAAGCTCTAGAACCCTTTTTACAAATTTAAAATTGTAGATCCGTAAGTTGTAAATCCCACTTTAAAAGCTTTAAAGTTCTAAGTCCTAAAACTCTAACGTCTCGGGGTGACCCTTCCCCTACTTGTGGATCCATGTAACATTTTCACTTTCTTTAATTCAAAGTTTTACCTTCTAATATAAAAAAACTCTAGGTCCTCATTGGATCATCGAAAACGTAAGCTTACTTTAAAAGTTCTACATCTTTAAGTTCTAACTTAGCTTTAAAATCTTTAAAAATAAAAATAAAAAATCTTTAAAGGTTAAAGCCCCAAATGATAAATTCCTTCCATAAAGTTTTAACTAACAAAAATGACAACTTTAGTCTATTACCTCAAGTTTCAAGGGGTGAACCAAATTCTCAAAATGAAAAGGTGTGTAACACAAATTTCAAAATGAAAAGGTGACTCTTGGGATTTGTGGAGCCTCTAAGGCTTTATCATTTAACATGTAAGGCTGTCAACATTTCATGCTTCCAAAGGCATTGGGCAACCCAAAATCTTTTCCTTGATATATGAAAGTTCATTTCATATTTCAAAACTCAAGACATGCCCATCATTAGATTTACACAATTCATTTCAATGAGTACCCACTATCTTATTTCAACCAATCAACATTTTTGAGATGTCAAAAAATGCTTAAAAATACAACTCAACCTTTTTCCTATTTTAGTCAGCAAAAAGAGAAGTGATCTCTATAGCCTTTGCCCTTTGGGCAGGCCAAAAAGTAAAAGATCTAGATATCTCTCTTCAAGGGACCTCCAAGGAGAAAATTGACGTTCATGTGGATTTTAAGGCAAGATTCTTGGAGTTGAAGGTCCATAATATTGATGGCAAGAATTATCGTCTGGGTGATTATCGTCTGGGTGTGTCGTGTTTGTGTAAAGCTATCGTACTTGAGAAATGTAGTGTCATTGTTAGGCCTACTTGGATTAACATTATTTTGAAGAAGCGGGAGAAGGGCACCTGGCAATATCTTCATGGGAATGAAGACAAGTCAAAGTTGTGGAGTGATGATAAAGAACCCATGTCTGGGCTCATGCAAATAATGAGGAATTTTTAACTTTGTCGTGACTTTGTACTACAGAAAGCCGAGAGCTTCATGGTAGGATAGGTGGTTTGGGGTCATGGTGAGAGTCCATGGTGGTTCTAACCTCTTCTGGAGACGTCGCTAATGGTATAAGGCATTATATTCTGGTATAGAAGTAGATCCATCCACTTGATTGTTGATATAGAGGTCATGATTGGTCCAAAGAACTATTTTGGTATTGAAGTAGATCCATCCACTTGATTGGTCCAAAGAGTTGGTATCAATGTTCCTAGGGAAAATCATACAAATTTCCCTTATGGTAGATTCAACCCTAGGAAAGTTTTCCCACTAATCGGCATCTTTTACAATTTAATTCTATTTTAATGAATTTTCCAAGCGGATTTTCTGCCTTTCCATCTATTTTGATTTGTAAACATCTCGTGCTCACCCAAAACATTTGCGAAAGAAACTAGTGATAAAATCAGCTCAAGGCTAAGCTGAGGCACAATTTTCTTGAACATTGGTTGGCATGGTAGTGGCATCAAACCTCCATTTTTTGGTAGAGAGAGAGAGGTTTCTCAAATCACATATAGACCTCAGAGAGAGAGAGAGAGAGAGAGAGAGAGAGAGAGAGAGAGTCGGCATGGTAGCGGCATCAAACCTCCAAAAACTAAAAAAAGCCCAAAAAAACTCAAATAAAACATTTTGTTATTGCAATACTGATAGAATGCCACATGAGATGCTGCTTATAACAAAGACACTCTTTTGTCTATTTATGCTCACCAATTCCCCATAGACCTCGACATGGTGGATCCTCCCCCCCCCCTTCTTCCCTCATCGCGTCCACCCACGAACTGAGTTGTTGGCTATGTGCCAAGGTAGGACAAGGCCTCTACGCGAATTTTGTTGTATTTTTTTAGATTTATAACTAAGAGAGGGAGTTAGTGCCCTACGAAAGTGGAAGTGGCACCAAATTAGAAGCATTTGTGGTTGCCACAAGAGAAGAGGTGGTTGTTGAGATAGGCATGTCCTTCTTGCTCCAACTGTGGGAAACATCTCTACATGTGCATACTATTTGCTATTGGCATTTGTTCTATAAGTTGTAAGCTTTTAAGAAGGGCCACATGGAGAGTAAGAAGGGCCACATGGAGAGTTATCAGCCGGATAGCCACTCCAACTTTGTGCATGAATAAAGCCTAACACTATGTTGTACATTACACTATGCTAAAAAGTATTTCTAGCCTTTTTTGTGTATTGAGTCCACCTTTACTAAAGTGTATGTACTTCTCTCTTCAATTGTCTAAGCTATGCCCTGCACACACACACAAACCTCCTTGAGCACACACACACCATCAGCCCCAACAACTAGTATCAGAGCTAGTGAGCATCACAACAAGATTAGCAATCCTATTAGCATCACACAAAAGCCCAATTTTTTTATTTTCAAGTGCATCAATCACTGATCAGAAGGTGATAAAGAAGCCCAAATCAGCCCCTTAATCAAAGAGAATCGAGAGCATGGCTTGAAGTTGCTTCGATCCGAGCTTGAGGATGTTTTTCCCTCACTAAGGCGCTCTCTTTTGCAACTTTGGATGATGCAAAGCTGAAAATTTCAGCTTATCACCTCATTCGACGGCTTCAGCTTTGCTTCGAAATCTCTTCCCGGCCTTGGAGATCTGCCGATCAGCCCCTTCGGATGTAGTTGCAGCTAAAAAAAAAACCCTCTTGCAATACATGATCGCGGAATGGCTTCAAGATCAGCCCACCTCGCTTTGGACGGCAACTTCTCATCTCAGCAACTCTCAGGTCTCGTTTTCTATGTACATAATCCCTTTTTTTGAATTATAGTAGCCTTTTGAGCTTTTGATTGGCTAGTGGAGCTTTACATCAACATACTACACAACTCCAACAATTTGCAAAGCTCCCATTATAATCGTTTTGTTGATTAAAACCCGCAAGTTTATGCACACTCGAAGTGGCAGCCAAGCTCGACATCGACAACACGCTCGACTTCGTCACCAAGCTTGACATACTCAATAATTTATGGTCGATTTGTATTCGATCAAGCTTCTAAGCTATTCAAACTTAAAAGCATGATTTTCCAAGGCACATGCACACTTCCACACACGTAATTTAATAACCACTTGTGAAGAGGGGCTTCATGCACGTGAAGAGTCACTTCACAATTTCGGCTTCCGATCATTGTGTACAGGGCAAGACACTACCATAGAGAGAGTCTCTTTACTGGTAAGACCAAGTCCCTTTGTGTGTATAACCGTTTTGCACCATGGGAGAAAAAGGGATTGAAAAATTCAATGGAGACGGTTTCCACACTTGGCAGACCAAGCTGTGAGGATACCCTATGAAAAAGAAACTATGGCCTGTTTGTAAAACCGAGAATAAGCAAACCATCCACTTCCTAAGGGGAGGATTGTTGAGATAGGCATGTCGGTCTTGCTCAAACTGTAGGAAACACCTCTACATGTGCATACTATTTGCTATTGGCATTTGTCCTATAAGTTGTAAGCTTCTAAGAAGGTCCACATGGAGAGTTATCAGCAGGATAGCCACTCCAGCTTTGTGCATAAATAAATCCCAACACTATGCTGTACATTACACTATGCTAAAAAGTATTTCTAGCCTTTTTTGTGTATTGAGTCCACCTTTACTAAAGTGTGTGTACTTCTCTCTCTAATTGTCTAAGCTATGTCTGCACACACACACAAACCTTCTTGAGCACACACACGCATACCATCAGCCCCAACGGTGGTTGTCGGTCATGACATTGTTGAGGGTGATGAAGATGTAACCGCCAGTAGAGGGAAAGTATAAGTAGGGATTTTCGTTAAAGGGAATGAGAGTGGCTCTAGTGTCCTTGACTCAATGGGAAGCCTAGCAAGAATGGCAACAAAGGAATTTTAGTGGCGATTGTTGCAACTGAAGAGGCTGAGAAGAAACACTGTGTAGACGAAGTTTTGAAGGCAACCAATGGAGATGGGATTTTGGGTGTCAAGGCTGCATAACTAAAAATTTGCATCCAACTCAAAGCATTATAGAGATAAGAGACCACATTTATTTCAAAAGTAATTGAGAACTATGCATCACGTCTTGCCTAACCTTCTTTCGTAACCATTTTTGACAATATTTTGGTGCCATTTGCTATCTCTCTCTTGCTCTACATTCTCCTCTGGCCATGGCTTGCTCTACATTCTCCTCTGGCCCATGGCCTTCACTTTAATCTTTGTGGTGCTTTATATCAAGACATAGACAATACTTAGAATTAATGAGCGCTTGCAAAATTTTGTAGACTTGCTTCATCACAACCAAGTGCAAATGGGATGTTGATGAATTGGCATGCTACAAGAAAAATTGATGTGGGTGATTGTCAACAATGGTGGACACAACTACTTTCATTGTCTGAGCCAAGGGGGACATGCTATCGATTGAGAGTAGAGACAACATGGCAGCAAACCGTTAGTAATTGTGACAACTAACTTGCAATCTTGACAAGGTAAGGATGGTGTACATAAGGACAGACTCATGGGTAGAGGATAGAGGTAGGGTGCCTCCTTTGGGAGGTGTTTGTTGTCTTACACACACACAAGCCCAAATTTTGGAGCACTTCTCTCTCACTGACATCGACTATGAGTGTGTGCACACTCATATTCAAAACCAAGAGGGCATTCGAGACAACGTAGGTAATTTGGGACAACTAACCTTCACCTACATGAGTCAAGGTTGAAGCAACTCATTTGCAAGTAGCTTAATGGGATTGCCAAACTTGCACATCTCAGAGGAATTTGAACAAGTGAACACACTAAGCATGGAAAAGTTGACGCAGCATTGACACTTGCTTTTGAATCCGTGACCTTTGACCATCTGTTAGTCCAAGTTGGTGTAGAGTGGTTGCAAAATCACAACAAATTTACTGCTTCAAAAAAGATCGGACAGGCCGGCCTCAAACACTACTGCCTTTGAAGTTGAAAGGGAAAAGGAAATGGATTGGCATGTGGGGAGACTAGCCATCACGAACATCTCCATTTGGCCTTTGAGGTTGAAAGAAAAAAGGAAATTGATTCCATCACGAACGATCGGAATGACATCATTTGGAAGTTAAATGACAGAGAATCTTTGAGGGTATGCAATTGTAAATTGAGGTCCAGGTCCATTAACAAATTAGATTTACTATGGTGCACTTTTTTTTGGTTTTATAATCAGGACTTACTCGCTCTCTAGTGAATAAAAATTCGTTCAAAACTCACCATACTTGCTGTCTGATAATAAGAGGGCCTCCACACGGTGAGTTTGGGAACTCATCTTGAAACTCACAAAACTTGACCAAAAGGTACCCTTAAATGTACAGAAACCTTCACACGGTTCCTTTTCAAATACTCATTTGACTTGTATAACAAGTGGTAGAGGCTTGGTTGTGCTAAAAATAAACTTACTACCTCTTAGTCCAGGTTAGCACGTTGAAACTATCTCAGTAGGCATCCCCAATTTTGCAAAAGGGGTTTATTAGGGAGAATCTGATGAGATCCTCCCAAGCCTTTGAGGGGGAAAAAAGGGGAGGAGTGCCACATTAGGAGTGAGAGGAAGAGAGAGAGAGGGCCTTACATTCCAGCTGTCAGCAGAAGCAAGAAATGAATGCCCGATAAAAAAAAAAATCTCATTCTGTTTCCATTGGTGCCGTGGTGCTCAGAGAAAAGGAGAGAACCATCTCTGTGTATCTCTGCGACAACGATGTAGGTGAGTGTGTGTGTGTGTGTGTGTGTGTGTGTGTGTGTGTGTGTGTGTGTGTGTGTGTTTGGCTTAGAGCTCGAACGAGCTGCCTAGGAGGGAGAGGAGTTGCAGAAAGAATTTTGCCCCAAGGCGAGCACTCAGCGGCATTGAATTAAGAACTCTCTCTCTGTGTGTGTGTGTGTGTGTGTGTGTGTGATGATGTGCACAACACTCTCTCTCTCTCTCTCTCTCTCTCTCTCTCTCTCTCTCTCTCTCTCTCTCTCTCTCTCTCTCTCTCTCTCTGTTTCGTCATTTCCTCCCGTGAGGCTTGAGGCCAACAACAGTGGGCGATAATGAGCATGGCACAGACTCTTGAGACCAAGGGTGTGCGAGGGATGCAGACGACACACGGAGCACTGCCGTACCCGGGGGGGGGGGGGGGTTGGGTTGGGGCGGGGGGCGGAGTTCCTGGAGGGCATCTGTTGAGATTCCCCTTAATAAAGTGGAATAGACCCAATAGAATACACTCCTAACTTTTCATATTTTGCAAAAGTTTCACAAAAGGAATCGGTTAACCTTCTTTTGAGGGATTCCCTCTTAAACTCACCATGGAATAAAGTTTATGCAAACTACTCCCTTATTCCTTTCCAAAACTCACCGTGGGAAGGCCTTGTAAAAATCCATTTATTAAACTGATTGTGCGAAAATTGTGGTCACACTTTCCATGCTTGCATGAGAGAGAGAGAGAGAGAGAGAGAGAGAGAGAGTGTTGTGTGCTGTCTCTCGTGGCTTAACTATTCCCCTGGCCGGTAGTCTCCGCATGCACTTGTTTAGACCAGGCCTGAAAATTGTAGGGCACCCTTACCCATCCTAGGGAAGGGAAATTTTCAAGAGTGCCCGTCCCATGGGAAGGGTTGTTTGGCATTTTGATATTCAAAATGAAGGGCAAAATTTTCCCTGCCCTTCGATCAAATCTTTACCAAAATCTAATTTTTTCTCATGTGTTTTTGAACGATTGTAACTTGTAAAGAAAATTCTAAAGTACAATGAGAAAGGGTGCACTTTTGAAACATTGTGTAGCAGTACTAAAAATCATTTTCTACAAGATACACAATGAGCAAGAGAAGTAGTAAATTGTAAATGGAACATGCAAATACTTGAAATGGAACATGCATATATCTTGATTTTTGTTGGGATGTGCCCTTTCCTAGAATTGTAACCATGAAGAGTCTCCTCCCGAGTTACAAACCTCCCATTTTGAGATCATGAAGTTATCGCTATCACTAGTCTCTCTGTGAAGCTAGGGTAGACATCTCTTCAAACTTCAGCTTCCAAGTTCCCTCTTAAGTCATTCTCGTCCCCTAAGAATCGCCAACGGCAAAAAATAAGATCCTCATAATATTATATAACAACATAAACTGTAGCATCCTAATCATTACACATGGTGCCATCTTAAAAATGATGAAGTGATAAGTAGGGGTTCCTATAAATAGGCTTTGGGAGCATGCCTAACAAACCAGAAGGCTAGCACTATGTGAATCATGATTTGTGAAGGAGCCTTGAGGCTTGAAGGACCTTTGCAATCGTAGACTCTGGAGTCATTTGGACTCATAACCTAGAGGTTTTCCAAGGGACTCTCGAGGGGAGCTTGCAGTTCATGGATAATGGGAGAGTGCTAGGAAATTCTGGAATCTGGAGCTTTAGTTGATCGTGAGTCTAAGCCCGTGTAAGAATCAATCAATATTTGAGAACAACTTTAAAAGATTTTGCATACTAAAATCAAATTGGGGAGCATCAAGAGTGCTTAATCTTTACTCTCTCCGTAATTTCCTTCAATAAGGCATTATTCAGCCATGCTTTGAGTTAATCTCTAGTGTACTTACCTTCTCTCTTTTTCCAACCCACTAGCATGGTATCCCTCACTCAAACCTCCTCATCTCACTTGGAACTTGGATATAGAAGCTCTGTGTCAGTAATTGGTGGATGAGAGAGACGAGTGACAAGACCCGTCATTCAAGCCTGATGCCTTCATTAGAAAACTCACGAGCGATTGAACATTCAACTCTCAAGTTCAAACTTCATATTTTGTTGCCTTTACAGTCTGCCCAACGCGTGAAAATTCCCTATATTAAAAACCATACTTGAAATTTCCTATATTAGAAAGTACACCTTAACTTTTTTTAAGATGTATGGCAATGCATGCTTGCACAACCTACAAAATTAGATTCTATACTCATTAGTGACTCTCAAAGTCCATAGAACATCCTCTAGGTACAAGTCCAAAAGTCACAATGTCAAGCATTGACATGATTAATCTCTGCAGGGCATTTTGAAAGGTTGCCCTTCCCTAGGAAGGCCTTGCAAAAATATGCCCTTCCTTGGGGAAGGCCAGTCGAACAACTTGTCCTTCCTTGGGAAGGGCTATTATAAATTTGATCGTCATGTGCAGGGCTAGAAGCAAAGGAAGGGCGGGAAGGGTTGCAATTTTCAGGCGTGGTTTAGACGCTCCTAACACAACAACACGCGACGAATGGACAAGAAAAGAAAGAGAGAGAGAGAGAGAGAGAGAGAGAGGTAGAGGTCACACCAGGCTCGCCCAGTGCACTTGTCCAACATCCAGTGCCTACATTATTTCTGACCGCACCTTCAAAACCATCTCCTCTTTACCCTCATCAATGATCATCAATGAAAAGAGGTGCTGCGATTCAGACTACGCAATGCCCATATGCCGGTCGTGCCTTGTTGGCAAGTTGAGTCACGCCCAAGTAGCTCCAAAGACAATCTGGCCTCCCACCCCGTCCATGCTCTGGCAAATCCTTGAACGACTAGTTCATCACACTTTTGAACATATTCCTTCTTCGTTCTCAGATTCTCCCTCTCAAAACTCCACCCTTCTACACCTATAAAAGACCCAAGCGCTCGTCTGCATAACTATGTTAATCATCCCTGCCAGTAGCCCCCTCAATGGTTATGCTCAGAGAGTCTTGAGGCAGTGCCTCGACTCCACCAGCCTAGCCTCTTTGCTGCAACCTGTGCCAGCTCCTAATGCTTTGACAGCCTTGCACGCTTTGTAGTTAACTGATTTCAATAAAGGAACTCAGCCTATAGTCGGTCAGGCCATGCAGGAGCTTTACCTATAGCCGTTCAGCCTACGCAGGTGTTGGAACCAATGACTACAGCTTGTCGTGCATCGTCGACAGCAGCAGGGGAAAGAGAAATGTGAAGGTTCAGCTACACAGGAGGAGCTTCTAACAATTGTCAGTAGCCACGCGTCGAGAGCAGCAGCACAAAGAACTGATGGTAATTTGGTGGCTGCCATGAGCGTCGTCTGCTTCTGTGAGTACGATTTCCTTTTTTTTATTAGTTGTTTAATTAAGTTCATTGGGACATGTTCTCGCAAGCTAATATTTTTGTGGTCCCTTGAACAGGTTTCTTTCCCTGAGGTTGGTTGGCAGAAGAAAGAGGCAGGACAAGTTTGTGCACTTATCATTGCATTTCTTCATTGGTGTGCTAACCAAATGTGTCTGGTGTGCACTACTTCCTACCTCATTTGCATTTGTATCTTCAAGTTCTCTAGATGATGCCCACAATCTTCACACATTCTTTTTGTTAATAAGAGGTCATTGAAACGCATTATTACATGTATAAGGTTTTTGAATTTTGTGGCATGCATGTAGGTGCGTATGGATTCACAACAAGATTCCCAAGTAGATTCTCAAATGGATAGTGAGAGTTCTTTGAATAGTGCCTATTTTCCACCCTATCAACTCTTCGCTTGTTTTCACCATATAGCGCCCCTTCCATGGTTTTACCGTGATGCTTGCATCGTTAAACCCAATTCCTAGCCCATTTGCACGACTATCTCCCATGCAAACCATGGAAGTTATGCGTCAAGCCCATGCTTCTTTAGTGAGAGCCTTGCCCTTACAAAAATCCCCAAGCCCTCTTGCCACTATCACGATCGAAGGTGCGGTAACATGGATCCATTACCTAAACCAAACTCCAAGGGTAAGAAGAGAGGTCGTAGTGCAACAGAATGTAACCCCTGCTCCCAAGAAACCAAAAAATGGTAAATCTAAATCCACCAAAATAGATTTAAAGGATGAAGATGGGAAGGGAAAATTGTATTGCTGCAAGGGGTTCCATTATGTCCTTCTATAGTGTACAATTGCAACAAATTGTACCGTATGGGATATAATGTTGGATGGGCTGGCTCTGTTCACGACTAAGTTAATTTCAGTCGTAGTGAAATTGGAAAGCATTGTGAAGCAGGTCGCCTTGGATGGTATTCTCTTGTGGGAGATTGTGCTTACCCACCTCGTCCATATATGCTAGTTCCATTCAAGCTTGTAGCAAGGACGGTCTCTCCCGCCTCAAGTACCAATGGAACTTCACTCAATCAAGCACTAGGATGCCTCTAGAGAGGGCTTTTGGACTTAAAACTCGCTTTCGCATACTTTTAAAGAGATGCCATATGGATCTGCAAAATGTGCCCTCAATGGTTGCTACTTGCTTAGTGTTGCATAACATTTACATAGTTCATGAAGATTTGTTTGACATGGATTGGGCGAATGAAGCAGAAGGAAACCTCAAGGCTGGGCAATCAAAAGAGGAGCCCACTCTAAGTGCTAGGAGCTCAGTTGAGCTCCAAGCAGTGAGACCCATAAGTACCTCAGAGACAATTGCATGCGGGCAAGTGGAAGCAGTTGGTGAAGAAACTAGTATGCTTGGCAATGGTTTTGATCGACGTCATAATCTAGCAAAGTTCATGTACAATGAGTTCAAGCGGATGTAGATACAGCTTGTGTTCCTCGACGATATTGCAAAAAGTAAAGAATCTGCAAGTGCCTCTGAAAGTGACCGCAATGACAGTCCAATGAAGATGATTCCTCCTAAACCTCCACATCTCTATTACTTTCCTTAATTTGGTTTATGTGTTTGAGTCCCTCACTATACTTGTTATTTTGAACCTACGCAGCCCCTCCCCTTCTTCTTTTCTATCTTGATCTCTCTCCTTCCTCTCCATAATTCATGTAATGTCATATTCTTTCCCTCTCTCATACACACTCCAATACAGTTCAAATGTCACGTCTTTAAGGTTTTCTGAGGAGGAGCTTGGAAGTCTCAAAGGTTGTGACCAATTATAAGTGGGAATCAAGGTGAATGTAGAGGCGTTTAAGTCGTAGGGCTTCTGACGTGGTGAGCATGGCGGGCATCAGTTTGAACAGCGTGCGGACTTTGCTACATGGGTGCCACTTTGGTGAGTGGAAAAGTGCAGGTCGAGAGCATGGTGAGGAGTGTGCAGTCTAAACCCGCCTTTATTAGATACTGCTTTTCCCACAATTGTTTTAGAATCGATCACCAGCTCTTTGCATTTGTGATTAATTGCCGATTATTAATCGTTGTTTTGGCCCACCCTTTTGCTGTGCGATTAATATCTACATATTAATCAGAGATTTACTTTTGGCACCTATTAATCGTTTCACTTGCTTGTGGCACTTATTGAACGGTTCACTTTTGGTGCACACCCCCCCCCCCCCCCCCCCCCCCCCCCGCCTCAAATTTCCTCTTTGCGGTGATTATTAATGGAACTCGACGACCTGCCCGTATCGTTAAATTCTCAAATATGTTAGCAGCGGAAAAAATACCAGAGAAAGAGGTAGCTGTGCCAATGGAAGAAGGAGATGGCTTGGTCTTGAGCCCCTTGTTTGATGCGGAGATTGTTAAGTATGGAGTTTAATTTACCCCTTGTAATTTTTTGTGGTAAAAATGCATATTTGTAAGGCCCCCATTATGAGGAGAAACCATCGTGCATTGTCGTGCTGTGACACGTACATAGTGGGAACGCATGCTACAAGATCTATCTTGTAACTTTTTAGATACATAATTATCTTTCCTATAATGTACATATGCATATTTAAGTATAATAATAAGCCTTCTATCTCATCCTATTATTTTTCTCAAGGGTAACCTATCCTTACTTTACCATCAGAAAATACTATGGGAAAAGCTCAATAACTCCGCCTCTTTAACTTGGGGCAAAAATCATTGATTCTTTATTTCTACTATCTCATTATCATCTCACACCCTAGCTAGATCCTATATCTAGGGTAAACTCCAATATATATATATTCTATGTATTTTTTATACTTTTCTTATATTTCTTTTTAAATAGCTACTAGGAGGGAATCAAATCCGAGTGGGACACTAGGTGGCATGATTTCAAAGATACAATTATTTTCATACATTATTGCAGCATGATTACAAAACTTTGTCAAGGAGCAATGTCATGCTTTCATATGGCATGAGGTGTCCTTTGGAATTAAATGAAAGTCTAGGCTAATGGGACCACGGGAAGACTTTTGCTGCTAGAAATGGACCCTATTTTGATGATTTTTTTACACAAGGTTCCAATCCGAATTGGAAAATGACTTTAAATGAAAATCGTAGCTAATGAGCTGAAGTTTCTGCCCATATTTTTACTTTTTTATTTGGAGCCACGGTTGAGGAGATATGATCAAAATACTGGACCCCAGTCTGCCCACATCATGCAAGGACAGCTCATTTCCAACTTTTCCAATTCCTATTCACACTGGCTCCTCTCTTCTTGTGTAAACCCTTGGGCGTTCCCTTCACCTATAAAAGGGGACCTCTTCTTCCTTGAAAAGGAACTCAAGCATTCAAGCCATTGATGAGAGGAATTCTTGAGGGAGTGAGTAGTAATGCCTAATTGTACTTAACCATTAACATAAGCCTAAACCTACACTTTCTCCTAGAGGAAGACTAGCCATCCTTGCATGCTATCCTTGGAAGATCAACTCTAATAAAAGAAGGGCGTGGACTTGGTGTAACAATCAAAGTATAATTCTCCCCTCTTCTTCTCTCTCCATCAATAATGGTGCCGAAGGGTTTGTCAAGTAAGATGTGTTCTACATTGATGTTTTCTTGATTTCTTGTTGTTTTCATTTTCATCTCTAATCCAAAAAATATATATATATATATGTATCTAATCTCATCTTCTTAACCAAACCTATCTCTCTCACTCTTATTAACTCATCCTCTCTACAAATTTTAGGTTCTCCTTGCTACAAGTACATCTCTCCCCGCAGTATCCTTATTGCCTACGGGCAAGAATGGGGCTTGGGAGGGAAACTTCTCATCTCTTCACTTCTCTCATATCTACATTTTTCTCATATCTACATTTCTCACATACTATCCTAGATGAATAACCCACATGATGATCATTTCTATCGCTTTCACTCTGTACGATCTATTAGAATTAACGTATGGATTAGCCGTAAAATACACTTTCAACAACGTATAGTGTTTCTCTTCGGCCCTGAAAGGCTCAATGAAATACTTCTATCACCGGATCACATCATACTACCTCTCATAGACTATAATTTTTCTTTTGATGTAAGCGTAGTTATCTTGCTATGAACCAAGAGGATTTGTACACACAATTAATCCCAATCACTAGACAAAATATATATATTATGGTAAGCACAAAACTACAATTCCAAAGAACAATTCGTAGCCTATTTGGTCAGCCAAGATTGAATGCCATTAACTCATCTATTAACCCTTTCATATTACCCATGATACGATATGACCATAGCCTTGATGTTTTCATCTTCGTATTGTTTTGACATTCTCTTTTGTGTTCTTTCTTTGTGTGTGTGAGTGCAAGAGAGAAAGAGCGAGTCTTCTTCGATTGCACTTCTTTCCAAACCCTAGTCTTCATGGAATCTATGGTTTAACTCCTTCATATAGTTTTTGTTGAGTTCTCTCACAAACTCTCACAGCCATAAGCCCGGTGCTTACCTAGCAAGACCGCAAATTTCTCGACATATTTTTGGTGAACCCGGCGCGAATCTGCTAGGGTGAGAGTTTGTGGGTAACCATGGGTGATCATGTTGAGCAACAGGGTATGCATTTTGACCCAGCAACAATGCAAATGTTTCAAGCATTTGCAATGTTCATGCAACAACAACATGCTACTGAAAGAAGGGAGATTTCAGCAACGAAGGCCATACAAGCGGTCGTCAACAGAATGGATCAGTTCAATGGCAAAGATGTAACCAAGTACTTACGCGAGTATGTGAAGGATATGGAGCTACATTGCGTGTCAGAAGGTGAGATGATTCAAAGCTTTGAGCTAGTTGTTGCTCCAGAAATTAGGGAGCATGTTAGGGCAATTAAAGATGGGCATGGGAGAAATTGGGAAGAACTCAAAGTAGCTTTAAAGGAGAAATATTTCATGGAGGACTCGGAGAGAGTGACCAAAAGGACATTCTTAGAATGGGTAGTCAAGCCAAAGCAAGGACTATCAATAACAGAGCTACTTAGGGAATTTGAGCGGTGCTATGCACAACTCACTAGGACAAAAAGGGCCACACTAGATGCAAAGAAGACAGATCTTTTCTTACAAGCTGCAAGTAAAGAGTTTCAAGAAAATTTGGAGCTTCTTCTTGAAGATAAAGATGCTGAGCAAGGACTAAAGACCGACTAGAATGAGGTTGATGATGCTGTCTCACTGCTTGCCAAACGACAAAGAAGAAGGGACAAGATGGTAGTAAACACTACAAGTCCTTCCACCTCAACTTCTGACAAAATGGTAAAGCCTACTTTTATCGCTCCTAAGTTTGATGAGTCCATGCTAGATGAGCTTGTGAAGGGAATGCGTGACTTGAAGGTGAAGTTTGCAAAGCTTGAAGAAAAAGGCCAACCATCAGGGCCACTTCCTAGGCAAAGACAACAGCCCAAAGAAGGGTTTGTTAATAGATGTATTTGGTGTGATAGTACAGACCATGTAAGAAGGGATTGTGATGATTTTAGTGATGCTTTGTCAAAAGATGTTGTTTTTTTTAAGGATGGTAAAATCCACTTAAGAGAGACAGGTCTACCCTTGAGAACTAACTTTGGGAAGGGGGGAATGCAAACCTTAGTTGAAGATATGGCAACCAAGCATGCCACCTCTTCAGTTGAGGCAGCTACTTATGGAGTAAAAATTGAACATTTTTGTGATGAAGAGGTGAGTGACCATCATGGTCAAATTTGGCCAAATGTCATGCAATTAGCTAAAAAGGGAAAGCTTACAAAAGAGATTCTACATGAAGCAGGTGATTTCATACGTCTAGAAACAGGATGGAATGATCCAGTGGACTCATTGTTAGTGCATGCCTACATTACAAAATGCCAACAAAATGAGGCGATTGTAGAAGAGAAGCGCAGACGTGAGAATGCTGATGAAGGACCATCAAAAAGAGCTTCTAGAGGTGGGGGAAGAAGCTACTCAATGCCTTCTCAAACACCCTCAACACAAGGAGCATCTCCACCTGAAGTACTCATGGAGGAGTCTACAACAGGAAAGAAGAAAGAGCCAACAAAAGGTAAGACAAAAGGCCCAACTTATAAACTACAATCTGATATTGAGGTTGCTACATATTTAAAGAAAGTCTTGGAGGAAAGGATCTTGAATAGCGAGATTGAGTTTACTCTGGGAGAAGTTCTTGGCATTGCAAAGCGTGAATTCCATGAGGAGATCATTGACATCATCAAGAGGAAGAGGCAAACCCTTGCTGAAGTTTCTCGTCCACAGGTTGAAGGGGAAACCTCAAAGACACAAGGGATGCAACTGCAAAATAAGGAGAATGATGGAGCTGTGGTAGGATGCTACCAATCTAGTGGGAGAGTGAAGCAAGTGCATTTCTCAAATGATGATGAAGAAGTTGAAGATATTCCTAGGAGTTACTATTCACGAAGTCATTGGGCAAGGGCTACTACAGAAACTTTGGTCAAGGTAGGTGATCTTGAAGAGCCATTTTTTGCCTTGATTGACCATGGTTCATAAATAAACATAATGTCAAAGAGTCTCTACAACAAGTGCAAATGGACGATGGACACAGATCATGGCTGGATGGTAAAAGTGGCAAACAATTCATCCGGTGAATTGTATGCAGCATGTCCAGGTGTGAAGGTAACAATAGGTGATGTAAAGATTGACCAAAACTTCTTTGTACAGGATACATCTTCATAGCATCTCATCCTTGGACAGCCCTACATTGTGGGAGTTCGAATGGAAACAAAGGTAATGGATGATGGTTCAGCATATGCTAGGATAGGTAGCAAAGATGGTAAACGAGCTGTCCAATTTCTCACATTTTGTGTGAACCATGAAAGAAATCGTGACAACCTCAGAGAACATCCTCTACCAAAGGTGAGCAAAGAGTTTCATGATCATAGAAAAATGATGGGTTTTGGCCAAGTACCATTGTAAAGCGGGATTGCAGTGGTACAGAAAGAAAAAGGGTCTCGCCTGATCCAAAAATAGGTGAAGCGTTTTCAACGAGCTCCTTGGTAACAAAGAATGGATCAGTATGTTTTACAAAACTTGAAGATTTGAAGAGATGTGAGAGGCAATATGTGCATAATGTACAAATAGGCATGAAAAAGAGTGGGTTGCTAGAGACTACTGAAAATGTTTTGGGTTTGTGTGAACAAGTTTCTTTTGTAGATACTATGGGTGAGCTTGATGCTATAATGGGGTCTAATTTGCATCTTGAAAATGAAGTTGTGGAAGTTTTCTCTATGGAAATGTATCAAGTAATAGAAGCCTTTAAAGAAAGCCAAACAGTTGGCCCAGAAGTCCATGTTGAAACTAAATACAAGAGTGTAGCAAAGAAGGTGAAACCAGTAGCTTCACCCTTACCACCCAACAACAGGGAAAAGATTGAGCAGGCTTCTTTACAACCAATTTTGAGGAATCCTAAAAAGATTGGGCATACCTTCACAAAGGAGTCTTTCCAAGACTTGTAGATTGGTCGCAAGGAGTTTCTAACACAGGAGGAGACAAAGTGCTTCAAAGAAATTCTTTCAAAGCATGGTAAGGCTTTTGCATTTGAGCCACATGAGATAGGATGTGTTGATCCTTCTATTGTAGCTCCTATAGTAATTTTCACAATACCTCATGTGCCTTGGAATCTGCGGCCTATTCCGGTTCCAAAGGCTCATTTGCCAAAGTTAGTAGATCTACTGAATGAGAAAATCAAAATGGGAATCTTGGAGCCTTCTTGTGCTCCATACTCAAATAGGTGGTTCACAGTTCCGAAGAAGAATGGTTCTCTACGCTTCATCCAAGATATGCAGCCAGTGAACAAGGTGACAATTAGAAATGTAGGTACAGGTCCAATTGTCGATGAGTTTGCAGAGGCATTTGCAGGGAGGGAAATCTACTCAATGGGGGATCTCTACTCAGGGTATGATCAATTTCAGCTTGCAATCGAAAGCAAAGACTTGATAACCATGAGGACACCTTTGGGTTTGGTAAGGATGTGTACCTTGCCACAGGGAGCAACCAACTCGGTTGCACATATGATGAATGGGATGAATAAGGTCTTACGTGACTTTATTCCTCAAATCACAATGCCTTTCATTGATGATTTGCCTATCAAAGGATGTGAAGAAAGTGACAAAGATGAAGCTTTGGATCTCAAGGGATGTTGTAGGTTTGTGGTAAATCACATAAATGATTGTGATAAAATTTTGTCTAGGTTGGAAGAAGTGAATCTTACATTGTGAGGGAAAAAGTCTATGTTTGGTGTCAATGAAGTGCTTATTGTGGGGCACATGTGCGGGCCATATGGTAGGAAACCTTGTCCAACAAAGGTAGATGCCATCCAAAGAATGAAAGAAACGTGCACTAGCATCACTGAGGTTAGAAGGTTTCTGGGAGCATGTATCTTCTATGTTATTTGGATTCCACATTATGCACATGTAGCTGATCCTCTTTATCAGCTGCTTAGAAAGAATCAGAAGTTTAAATGGACAGAAGCACATGTAAAATCCATGAAAAAGCTAAAGGAGTTGCTCCAGTCAGCAACAACTTTGAGAAAGGTAGACTATGAGTGTCAAAGGCCAGTAATTGTGACAGTAGACACCAGTCCTACAGGGATTGGATGGGCAATAGGGCAAGATGACAAAGAAGGACACAGGTATGTGGTAAGATTTGGAGCAAAGGTGCTAAGTGCTCGCCAAAGAAACTATCCACAGATAAAGAGAGAGTTATGGGGTATGGTTACAGCCTTGAAAAGTGGGAAAGAGTACCTAATTGGTGCATGTGTGGTTGTAGAAACAGATTGTCTACCACTTCTTGGGATGATTACAAGCTGCTCAACTCCAGACATTGCTATGTTGCAGTGTATTGCCTACATTAAGTCCTTAAATCCTGAGTTTAAGCACATTGCAGGTAAAGACAATACAGTGGCAGATATGCTATCAAGGGCAAGGTATGAAGATGAGTCACAAATGATTGATGAGGGAGATGATGTAGGTACAAAGTTCTATTCTATCTCTCATGTCAAAGGTAACAATGTCTGCATGAATAATTCACTTGAATTGTTCTTGAAAGATCTTTATGAAGGTGATTGGCTTTCTATTGGAAGCTACTTGAGTACTCTAACAAAACAAGATGATTGGTCTGAACAAGAATTCAAGAGGATACGCAGGAAAGCATATGGGTACTTTTTGAGGGATGGTTACTTGTGGAAGCATCTTAAACAAAAGGGTGCTACACCACAACGGGCTATATGTAAAAAAGAGACTCAAGTAAAGCTCATGCAAGAGTTTCATGAGAGTCTATGGGCTGGACACAGGGGTGTGTGGGCAACCTTCTCCTAGTTGAAAGAAAAATACTGGTGGAAGGGTATGTATAAAGATGTATCTCAATTTGTAGAGTCATGTGTAACTTGTCAAATGTATTCAAACGTCCGACATCGTGATGGATTGCACCCTACATATCCACTAGCCATGCACTATAAATGGGTTGTGGATCTAGTCACAATGCCTCTAGGACTCTGGCAGATGAGATATTTGGTTCTTGCACGAGAGGACCTAACTAACTAGATTGAAGGAAGAGCATTAAGATCTAAAACCACAGAAGCTGTGTGCAAATTCCTTCTTGATGAGGTGATTTTCCGTTATGGTTGTGTGGGAAAAATCACTACAGATAGAGGTGAACTGGATGCCGAAGAAGCAAGGGAGTTCTTTTCTAGATTAGGAATCAAGCTTTCTCTTACTACAGTTTACAACCCTGAAGGCAATGGAAAGAGTGAAAGAGGGCATCCTCCTATCATCAAAGCTTTGGCCAAGGCTTGCGAAGGAAGAGTTGGTGAGTGGCCAAAATTGTTACCATATGCTTTATGGGCTGATCGTACAACACGTAGCTCAATAAATGGCTACATGCCTGCGGAGCTAATGTATGGTCAAAAGCCAGTGATGCCGATTGAAGATACAATTCCCACATGGAATGTACTACCTTGGCAAGAGGGGCTTAGCAGGGAAGATCTCCTTGCACTGCGTATAAGGCAGCTAGAGAGAAGACCTAGAGACATTGAAGCTGCAAAATAACGACTCAAAAATGCAAGGTTGAAAAACAAGGACTACTTTGATAAGCGACATCAACTCAGGAGCAAAGCAATTGACAAAGGTGACTGTGTTTTGGTGTATGATAGTAGCCTTGATAACCAACACACAGTCATGCGTAAGTTTTCAAAAAGATGGTTTGGACCGTACGTTGTAATGCATGTGCATGAAAATGCTACTTACAACTTGTCTGAACTAGATGGTACAGAAGTAAAGATTCCCATTGCAGGAAAAAGGATCAAAATGTTTAAGAGAAGAGGAGACAATGATCCAGAAGATGTTGATGAGGAAGAAGAGCAAACCATAGGAAAAGATCAAAGTGAAGAAGAAAAGCAAGGAAGATGTACAAGAGGGCTGATCTTACAAAGAAGTAATGTGGCACATACCGGAGGATGTGCAGGTTTAGGGGGGGTGGATGTCGTGCTGTGACACGTACATAGTGAGAACGCATGCTACAAGATCTATCTTGTAACTTTTTAGATACATAATTATCTTTCCTATAATGTACATATGCATATTTAAGTATAATAATAAGCCTTCTATTTCATCCTATTATTTTTCTCAAGGGTAACCTATCCTTACTTTACCATCAGAAAATACTATGGGAAAAGCTCAATAGCTCCGCCTCTTTAACTTGGGGCAAAAATCATTGATTCTTTATTTCTACTATCTCATTATCATCTCACACCCTAGCTAGATCCTATATCTAGGGTAAACTCCAATATATATATATTCTATGTATTTTTTATACTTTTCTTATATTTCTTTTTAAATAGCTACTAGGAGGGAATCAAATCTTAGTGGGACACTAGGTGGCGTGATTTCAAAGATACACTTATTTTAATGCATTATTGCAAGCATGATTACAAAACTTTGTCAAGGAGCAATGCCATGCTTTCATATGGAATGAGGTGTCCTTTGGAATTAAATGAAAGTTTAGGCTAAGGGGACCACGTGAAGACTTTTGCTGCCATAAATGGACCCTATTTTGATGAATTTTTTACACAAGGTTCCAATCCGAATTGGAAAATGATTTTCAAACAAAAATCGTAGCTAATGAGCTGAAGTTTTTGTCCATATTTTTACTTTTTTATTTGGAGCCACGATTGAGGAGATATGATCAAAATACTGGACCCCAGTCTGCCCACATCATGCAGGGACAGCTCATTTCCAACTTTTCCAATTCCTATTCACACTGGCTCCTCTCTTCTTGTGTAAACCCTTGGGGGTTCCCTTCACCTATAAAAGGGGACCTCTTCTTCCTTGAAAAGGAACTCAAGCATTCAAGCCATTTCTGAGAGGAATTCTTGAGGGAGTGAGTAGTAATGCCTAATTGTACTTAGCCATTAACATAAGCCTAAGCCTACACTTTCTCCTAGAGGAAGACTAGCCATCCTTGCATGCTATCCTTGGAAGATCAACTCTAATCAAAGAAGGGCGTGGACTTGGCGTATCAATCAAAGTTGAATTCTCCCCTCTTCTTCTCTCTCCATCAATAATGGTGTCGAAGGGTTTGTCAAGTAAGATGCCATTCTACATTGATGTTTTCTTGATTTCTTGTTGTTTTCATTTTCATCTCTAATCCAAAAAATATATATATATATGTATCTAATCTCATCTTCTTAACCAAACCTATCTCTCTTACTCTTATTAATTCATCCTCTCTACAAATTTTAGGTTCTCCTTGATACAGGTACATCTCTCCCCGCAGTATCCTTATTGCCTACGAGCAAGAATAGTGCTTGGGAGGGAAACTTCTCATATCTACATTTTTCTCATATCTACATTTCTCACATACTATCCTAGATGAATAACCCACATGATGATCATTTCTATCGCTTTCACTCTGTACGATCTATTAGAATTAACGTATGGATTAGCCGTAAAATACACTTTCAACAACGTATAGTGTTTCTCTTCGGCCCTGAAAGGCTCAATGAAATACTTCTATCACCGGATCACATCATACTACCTCTCATAGACTATAATTTTTCTTTTGATGTAAGCGTAGTTATCTTGCTATGAACCAAGAGGATTTGTACACACAATTAATCCCAATCACTAGACAAAATATATATATTATGGTAAGCACAAAACTACAATTCCAAAGAACAATTCGTAGCCTATTTGGTCAGCCAAGATTGAATGCCATTAACTCATCTATTAACCCTTTCATATTACCCATGATACGATATGACCATAGCCTTGATGTTTTCATCTTCGTATTGTTTTGAAATTCTCTTTTGTGTTCTTTCTTTGTGTATGTGAGTGCAAGAGAGAAAGAGTGAGTCTTCTTCGATTGCACTTCTTTCCAAACCCTAGTCTTCATGGCATCTATGGTTTAACTCCTTCATATAGTTTTTGTTGAGTTCTCTCACAAACTCTCACAGCCATAAGCCCGGTGCTTTCCTGGCAAGACCACAAATTTCTCGACAGCGTGATGGAAAATCACTCACCGGAAATAAAAATCACTCGTCGGAAATCAAAATTTTCACAGCCAAAATTTAGGGGCAACTTAGGAAACTTTTTTTTCCTTTGCTAGAATATTCCTTTACGTTGAAATATTATGGCCGGACGGCGGTCGAAAAGTGGTTGAAAAACGATCGGTCGATTGGCCGGTTGGTCGATGGCCGGTGGTCGGAAGTCAATGGCCGGTGGCCGGTCACCAAATTCAAAAGCGAACTTTTCTTCTCAAGGGAGGCCACACATCGGCAGATTGGAGGGTCCGATTTGGACTTATCTACACAACGACGGCTACACATGGCTGCCTCTCATGAGAGAGGCCAGCCCTTTTGGCCTATAAAAGGAGGCCATTTCTAAACACATTTCATAGTGTGAAGTTGATGCAACAAAGTGGGTGTGAGGTGGTGAGAGTGAAGCAAGGCGTGAGCTCTATTAAGGGTATAATCCTTTTGTAAACTACTTCTTATTTTTAAGTAGTAAAGCCATTGACTGGCTGCTTTCCCGTGAATGTAGCCCACATTGGGTGAACCACGTATATCGTGTGTACCCTCTCTCTCTCTCTCTACTCTATAATCTCTTGTGTGTGAAATCTATCTCTCTCCATTAAGTAATCTACTCAAATATCTATTTAGCTATGTCATATTTCCTAATAACTGGTATCAGAGCAAGGTTTACTCGTAGCTAAATTATCTCAAGGAAAGGATTCCTTGAATTGAGTGGGAGTTATGGAGGAGGAAGGGAAGCTCAAGATTGAGAAGTTCAATGGGAAAAACTACCAACGTTGGAAGATGCAGATTGAAAACTATCTCTACCAGAAGGATCTCTATTTGCCACTATGCGGTCTTGCGAAGAAACCCGCAACAATGGCAGATGAAGCATGGATTGTCCTTGATCAAAAGGCACTAGAAACAATCCGGTTAAGCTTGGCGTCAATGGTGGCCTTCAATGTTTCGGAGATGAAGACCACGGAGGACTTGATGAAGTCACTTGACGACTTCTACGAGAAACCATCAGCATCCAATAAGGTATTTCTTATGAAGCGCTTGTTCAATCTAAAGATGACAGATAATGATTCAGTTGCAGAATACCTAAATGACTTTAACACAAACATAAGTCAACTTCGATCGGTGAAAATCAATTTCGATGACGAAGTACGAGCTCTCCTTATACTATCATCTCTATCGGATAGTTGGGACAGCCATGTGATGGCTGTAAGTAATTCTATCTCTAACACAAATACTCTTAAGTTTGATGATATTGTGGGTGTTCTTCTAAGCGAGGAAATGCGAAGGAGAAGCACAAGAGAATCATCAAGTGTTGCACTATCAGTGGAAACAAGAGGAAGGCCTAAGGAGAGGTTCAAAAACCAAAAGGGTCGTGATCGCTCAAGACGAAGCAAGTCACGCACAAAGTCAGTTCTTGAATGTTGGAACTACGGCAAGAAGGGCCATGTCAAGAAGGATTGCTGATCCAAGAAGAAGGAAACTGAGTCTCAAGAAAACAAGCCAACATCGGAGGCCAATGTGGCAGGTAAAGTAGAGCAAAATGCTCTAATTATCTCATTAGACAATGTGTCTGATTCTTGGATAGTAGATTTCGGGGCTTCATTCCATGCAACACCACACAAGCAACATTTCCAAGATTACACCAAAGGTAATTTTGGGTATGTATACTTGGGAAATGATGAAGCTTGTGAGATTTTCGGCAAAGGTAGAGTTTCTGTCAAAACTACTAACGGAAATGAATGGAAGCTTAAAGATGTTAGGCATGTTCCTTCTCTTTGAAAAAAATTGATCTCTACAGGACAATTGGACGATGAAGGTCACAACATTGCATTTGGAAACAAACGGTGGAAGATCTCAAAGGGATCTTTGGTGGTTGACAAGGGAGAAAAGGTCGGTACACTTTACTTGTGTACTATGAGCATGGAACCTCAGCTTGTGCAGCAACTATAGAAGTTGACAGTACGGTGTGACACTACTGGCTTGGGCATATGAGTGCCAAAGTAATGCAAATCCTTCAAACAAAGAAGCGTCTACCAGGTTTGAAAGAATTGGACTTAGAGTTTTGTGAAGATTGTGTTTATGGTAAACAAAAGAGGATAAAATATCAAAAATCAGTAAATGAAAGAAATAATAATAAACTTGAGTTTGTTCATTCTGATGTTTGGGGTCCTGTAAGTACACCATCACTTAGTGGCTCATTGTACTATGTAACATTCATAGACGATGTGACTAGAAAAACATGGGGTTATGTCATGAAGAATAAGTCAGATGTATTTTCCATATTTCAAAGGTGGAAAGCCTTTGTGGAGAATGAAACAGGTACCAAGGTTAAATGCCTCAGATCTGACAATGGAGGCGAATATTGCAGCCAAGCTTTTGTGCTAGCAATGGCATTTGGAGGCAAAGGAAAACCCCAAGGACACCTCAACAAAATGGGATTTTGGAAAAGATGAACATGACAATCATGGAGCGAGCATGAAGCATGCGGCTACATGCAGGCCTACCGCTTGAGCTTTGGGCAGAAGCTGTAAGTACGTCTGTGTACTTAATCAACCGGTCACCCTCAATGGCATTGGATGGGGGAGTTCCTGTTAACTAAAGACTAGTGGCTACACTCAATAGAAGACTGGCGAAATGTGAAAAGAAAGAGCTCCTATGTAGTCATTCTCTGATTAAGAAAACCTGTAATTTCATTTGTAAATACTTGGGGCTTGCAAAAGTTTCCAATTTTGTATATTATTTTTGCCATTAGACTGAGTAGGATTTTACTTTGGATATGAGATATTGTATTTGGAAGGTATTTATACCAAATTTTGACCTTAATGAAAAAAAACCTTTTGTTCATTTTTATCAAGTGTCTGTGAGAAGCGCATTCTGTGTACAAGAGAGAGTGAGAGTTTATCTTGATGCTACGCACACACTGGTGGTTGGAATTGAGTGCGGAGAAGTGCAGCGTGTTGTCCCCGGAGAGAGCTACACGCCAACACCTACATTGTGGGTGTACGGCTCGGCTTCACGAGATTAAACCGCGATCTATTGCTAGTGATTCGGTAAGCAAACAGTATCTGTTTTTGCATTTCAGCATATCCACGTGTTTGTATTGAGTAGAGCTACACATTAGGCACTTTAGTTTTTAGAAACGACAACCTGCAAAAACCTGTCAGACATCCTATGGGATTCTGCATTGGGTGTTTTTGGGTAGGGTTTTTGGTCACGGACCTTAGGGATAGTGACCTATTGATATTAATAGGATATTCCTCAAGTTTCGTAGCATTTAGAGAACGTCTGATGGGTATTTGGCTCGTGGAAGCGTTGTAGGAAATCTCCTCCTGTGTACTTTTGAAGGCTGTAACTTACACATTGGGTAGAAACCTCTGTAGGAAGTATTCAATAGTCGGTCGAGTGTAGGTTGACACCCTATGCTTGCTTCCATGCGCCTGCGGGTCGAGCTTCGTCCTTTGCTGACAAATCTTATTAGGTGAGTTCTCGCTGTGCTGACGTCCGTCGTGGTGTATCCGCCAACATTGGCGCCGCTGCCGAGGACAAAAACCCTAGGTAGGTGACCGAGACTAGTCCTTGAGGATAGGGATTCTCTGGCTTGCCAGAGTCTTATTTTACATTTAGAAAGGATCAGAGAGTGGTGGATTCTCTAGGTCTTAGGAGGAGTCCCGAGAGCGTGTGTCTCGCCTAGATCCTTCGACTTAGGTAGTATTAGTGAGGTTGTGGTGTGAGAGTAGAAGTTGGAGTGGTAGATGTGGTGGGAGAATAGCTTGAGAGTCCGCGGGAGGCCACGAAGCAACCGAGACACCAAAATCACCATCTCACATGATGAGTAGGAGTAGAGTAAGTAGGACATCATGATTTATGATCTGGAGCACTTCATGCATGTTATATTTGTTGTTAGGCTCATCAAAGAGTTGTAAAAGATGGTAAATTGTGTTTGGAAGCTGAAAATGAAGTCCAAAAGTTTCTGTGAGTATTGCTGAGAGATCTGCAGAGCATAGGGAAGCCCACTGACTGAGAAAAATTAAATTCTAAGAAAGAAGACATCCTATGCGTAGGATGTCTACAGGTGATCTGGCAAGAATGTAGAGAATGTGAGTTTACCAGAGTGTTTAGAAGGTAGTTTTTACCCTATTTTCATTTGGGAAGTAGAAGATTGACCATATCTTGATAGATTGTGGCCAAAAGACAGGAATTGCCAGACATCCTACCCAAATTGTGCCAAGGCATAATTTTGAGACTAAAACCATAGGCTGTCTTCATGTGCATGATCTACATGATTTATTGAGTGCATGTGAAAGATTTCATCTCAATTGGGTGAGAAAATTGGATTTTAAGCAAACTTTAGCATTTTTGACTGAAAAAGGCTAGAACAGCTAAGTTTGGGGTCTTTTGACATTCAAACTCAAATCTAAACACACCAGTGTGCTCAGCACATCAAGGAAAGGTTATGGACCAAGTTGGGTTAAATCTTATTGTAAAAGACATCCTAGATGTAGGATGTTTAACGCATGATTAAAAGCCCAAAACTGATATTTAAGACATACCAAGCTCTCATATAGCCTTAGACAATCCTCCTAGTCAAGTTTGATCCAATTTGGAGTTGATTTGACTGGTGAATTCATCAGAACGTACATTAGGCTTCTGAAACAGATTTTTGATGAGTTGACCAGCTTATAGGTGTCCAAACCAAAAAGTAAGAGCAGCTGTGAGCTTAGCACATCAAGGGAAAGCTACATTGAAAATTTTAGCTGAAACAGAGCAAGAAGACATCCTACGCGTAGGATGTCTACAAGGTCATTTCTTGGACAAAATTAAACTGTGGACATACCAAGAGGTTCTAATTGACTTAAGAGTTGCAAAAATTCTTTCAGAAGTGAAATTGGACTTTGTTTGACCTTTTGACGGAGCAAAGACAGAATTAAGACTTTACCTCTATACTGACAAACACTTGGGTGGTGTACATTCCAAGATTAGCAGACCTAAGAAGAAGTGTATAGGGTACAGTATTGGTTGGGATTAACCCCCCAGTTATACCACTCATTACTAAGACCACCTCTAGCGGTTAAATGCTTTGATTTGATTGCCGAAATTAAACGCTTGTGTATAGGTAAATTCAGCAGCAAGGCAAGAAGTTGTGCAGAAACTGATCCCTTGCTAGGTGAGTGGTAGATTTGTGATAAATTGCATTGCTAAGTTTGATGAATTTAAGATCATGAAGATACATTCCTAGAGACCAAAAAGTGGCAGGTGATCAGGGTAGCTTAGTATCCACACTAAGGAGAGTGTAACTCAGGCAAGGCTAGATCCATTAGCCCCAATCATTGAGGAAGGTAGTGATACTGACACTTCATCAGATAAGTCCTTCTTCATGATGGGTAGTCAACAGCCAGGAGGTTTCTCCGGGGAAGGACCGATGCTAGGAGGAAGCACCTCCTAAAACCCTTTGAACAAGGCCAAGTTCACTATAATCTTCTTAGAAAGAACAAACTCTCGGGGAGCCCTAGTTTATTCTGACTATCGGGGACGCAAGTGTATTTGTATAGAGGAACGGCCTTCTCAGAGATTGGAGATAATTCAAGTCTATGATGATGGAGATAGATTCCAAGATGAAAAGGGGAACCACTTTCTGATTAGTTAGCAACCCTGAGGATTACAACAGGTATGGAGATAATGTGGCAAAAGGAAAAATGGTCTCAGAAACTCAAGAGCCGCCTCCTAAAATTGATCGACCTGGAGCTCTTTTTATGTATGATAAAAAAAACAACCAGAGTCTTTACCTATAATGAGAATATGGGAATTTACAAGCATGAGAGTGAGGGAGTAGTCTCTTATCTTCGATGCAAAGAACCCTACCCAAATGAATTAAGCAATGACAAGGTTCTTTACTTGTTCTCTTATGAAATTGCTATGGGGAAGGATATCATTTTTGTTGACAGGTACGGGCGAGAATACAAACGAATTCTGCCAGAGGAGGTAGAGAAGGCAACAGTTCTAGAAACATCAACATATGCCCCCGAAGAAGTACCAAGGTCCACCTATACCCCTAGCAAGTCAACAAATCCATTTTCAGAGGAGTATGACGCAACATCACATTCTAACCGACAACAGACGTTCAACTACCAGAACCAACATGCAACCCAACCATCATTGCAGGCATGGCTTCAACAAAGTGTGACATTAGAACAAGACCGAAACAGAGGTGGTTATCCATCCGCACGAGGGCTAAGAGATTTATAAGAACCACCACTCCATTCACAGTATCAAGGTGAGAGTAAGCCAAAAACTCAAGAGTCGGCAGAGCCCGGAAGACAACCCATAGAACGAGTTCGGAGAGATGAACCACCTCTTGCAAGAACCGTCAGAAATTATGGTTTAGGAGCACCTCTGGGAGAGGAACCCTTCCACTACCGAAGGCCAGAGGAGGTATATCGAGTAGGACGAGGAGAACCAATGATGAGATTTGTAGACCATCGTAGAATTAGACCTTCTCAAGTGCAAAAATGGGTAAACAAGAAATACACGGGAAACAGAGATCCTAGGGATCATGTAGCAGCCTTCGTGCGTGTAATTAGAGCTGAAGAAGTTTTAGATTTCCCTACTCAATTTGCAGGTTTTGTACTTACCCTAGAAGAGGATGCCGCCACGTGGTTTGATTCTGTGGAGTGTAGAGATTTTGAATCTATGGAGGAGGTTTTTGACGAGTTTATTGAGGAATTCTCACAAAGGGAGATAACTCATAATACAGTCTCACAAATCCATAGATTCAAATAGAAAGAAGATGAATCTGTGCGAAAGGCAGCCCTACGACTAAAGAGATATGTGAAGTTCTGCTCGGTGGAAGAACTACCAACCCATTCCAGACTTATGCTTATACTTATTCAAGGACTGAGAAACGCAGATCTCCAGAAGGACTTACATATGAAGAGGAGCACAACGTTAAATGAGTTAAGTAAGGAAGCTCTTTACCTTGTAGAAAATTGTGCGGTCTACAAGGAGGGTGAATTCAAGGATCTTGATGACGATTCATCCTCACAACAAAGTGGAAGCAAGTCCGCTAAGACAGCACGGAAAGGAGAAGTAGTTGTAAGCCAGGAGCAGCTTGTGGAAGAAGTGCTAAAAAAGATTAATATGTATGCCAAGCCTCAGGTTAAGCAGCCAAAGTGGTGTGCTACTGAACAAAAATGGACAAACCATGTGACGGAGGAATGTTATTATAACAAGAGATATGTGAGAGAGTGACCATATTCTCCTCAAGCTCAGGTAGCATCTCCTCAAATCCCACCGATGCTTAGGTATCAAGCAGGTAATCTACCAAGACCGGTAGGAGTTGAAAGACCACAACCAGTATTGGGGCAACAACCACCCCTACCAGGAGTACAACCGGTCAGCATAAGATACGCACCAACAGTAAACGAACCAGAAGAGAAGGCTTTGGTACTTATGCATGCATATTATGAAGATCCCAATGGATATGCAGCAAATCCTGTCTATTATCCACTGGAAGAACCTAAGACACAAGAACCTTAAAGTATGATTGGAAGTACAAGACCACCAACAACTGCACAGGCTGCAGGAGAAGGAAGATACAGCTTGGATGAACGAACACTGTTGTTCATAGCTAACGGAGGCATGGGAGGGAAGAGGCATGCTTACCAACAAAGAGGAGCTCAAGGAGGACCTCAACAGCATAAGGGACCCTGCTACAAGTGTGGTGGAGATCATTGGCTAAGGGATTGTCCTCACGATGAAATCATTATAGTCAACGCATATTGCACCGAGTGTGGAATTACTCACTTGATTCGTGATTGCCCTAAGAACCCGAGCAAATGAGCGAAAACTACGTTGAACATGCTAGATCCAGTGCCATCCAGTGGGGGGGTCAGAAAACAAAATAGTAATACCTATTCAGACAGTCACACGGGCATAAGTTCAAAGAAGGACAAACGAACCCATAATTGAAGAGCCAAAGACCGATGCCCCTAGTGCAGAAATGAAAAATCAAAGAAGCACTCGGAAAGCTAGAAAAGCCCGTATGAAAGACAGGAGAGAACGAGAGCAAACGGCTCTATCCGAGGAGTTAAAACACACAAAGGATAGATTGGAGCGGTTAGAGGATCTAACTAGTTTAAGTTCACACAGTGCTGCAACCATAGGGCCCAATGAAATAGTGGAACCCAAAAGTGCAGGATCAGGAGGATCAATACTGGTAGAAAAAGTAAATGAGCAGCTTGACGCACTTTTAAAAGCATACAAAGCCAGACTCAAAAACAACCAAAGTCAAGAGCAAAGATGGATGACTTATCCATATGTAGAACTAGAAAAACAAAGTTTGGAAATGTGTCAGAAGATGATTAAAATAGCCCAATCCTTAATAGAAAACCCACTTGGTAAACCTGCAAATTGGCACGAGGTGCCAGCTCCAAACCCTCTCACACCAACTCTAGAGAAACAAGCAGATACGAAGGAGGGACTCACTACTACCTCAGAGTCTAGGAGAGAACCTATCATAGTGTCAAATACAATAGATGAAACAATTGATGGATTCCAACCCAAAATATCAGCAGGGATGGGTAAAGAGTGCAACAGCCTAGATGACCTGTAGAGGCAAATCCGGGAAGCAAATGAAGCTAATGGGGTAAACTACCAACTAAATCGCACAAGGAAAGGGAAAAATGAGATCTTACCTCCCATTGAAGAATTTGAGTCAAGATCACAAATGAGCTTTGATATGCATTCACAAGGTGGGGACCTCGGTCAATTAGTTCGGGGCACAACCAACCAGACTCGTTCAAAAATCTACTCTCTTACCTAGGGGAGTATGAAGCTAAGTCTGAAGTGAGAGAAATCCCATCTCAAAGACTTTCTTCCAACACAATAATGGATTCACAGGGGTTGATTGAGTTATTGTCCACACCTGTGGCATGCACAATCACGTTAGCCGAACTCCTAAGGTTACGACCAAACATGTGGACCGCCGTAGGAAAATGTTTAGAAAAATTTGGAGTAAAAGACCCTACCTCGAAGCTTCAAGAAGGATCATAGAATTGGACAAGCCTCAAGTGAACACTAGGCCTGTACCTTTAAACAAGGTTGGAGAATATTGTGAGGGAGAAGATGGAAATACCACACTACTAGTAGAATTCCAGGGAGTAGTATCCAAGGCTATTCTTGACAGTGGAGCGGGAGTCGCTATCGCCACCAAAGAAATCTGGAAAAAATGCGGAAAACCGGCTTTGAGAGTAACCAGAATGAAATTACAACTGGCAGATGGGTTCATGGAAAAGCCTCTAGGACTTTTAGAAAAGGTAATTGTCACCTCTTGCGGAATCGAGTATGAGCATACATTTGCAATAGTTGATTTTGACAAAAAGAACAATTACGAGATCATCTTGGGAAGACCATTCAAGAGACAATTAAAGATGGTATAGGATTGGGGTTATGACCACATATATCTCAAGCGTGGGGAGACTACAACCAAAATATATCTAAAAGACCATAGTTACAAAGATGTGAACCAGACACTAGTGGAAGAGTTTGATTCAGCTACGTTGGCAGGGTCCAAACTCCCAGCATGGTTAGGGCAGAAAAAGGAGCTATGGATGTGTGGAGCTTCACATTGTGGAAGCTTGAAAAGAGAGGAATGCATCTTAGAAAGATCTATTGAAGACGAGGATTATATTTCGGAACCTTTTTCCGAAGATGCATTAGAACCCATGGAATGGGAACACATATTAGCAACGTTGGATGTCTGTGCCATTACAGATAGCCCAACGACAAAATTTTGCAATAAGGATGGCTATTATGTGCTACTCTATTACATGGTAAACCTTGTACCAGTAGAAGATGAAAATATAGACTCATTAGAACCAGGAAGAGTTTTATAAATCCTATGAGCATCTCGAAGTAAGTAACGATGCAGATAACGAGTATTCAAACAGCTTAAGAGAGCGTGGGGAGGCAGCCACAGATATCAAGTTTTATGATTTTGCAAATCAACACCCTAGATGCTAGGAACGCTATAAAAAAAAAGAGCAGAAAACAAAATTAGACAAAACTTGATGCCTAGGATAAAAGATAAAACTCACTATCTAATGCTTGTCAGGGCAGAGGATTGTATAAAAGACCAAATATCAGGGAGATTCTCGAGAATTCAAAGGGAAAAGTCACATGAGGAAATAAAACAAGCACGGAAAGCTAAAAAAGAAACAAAATCAAGAAAATCTCAACCATCAAAACAGGAAAAGACAAAAGATCCAGAGTAGACCAAAATGGAGCATAAAAAGAAATACCAAGAACTTAAAAGGACGTTACGAGAAGTATGGAATACTGAGGGAAAAAGTGAAGGTAAGGAGGATTCAGAAAAAGGAAACATGAATGTACCATCCCACTATCGAAAATTCACCATCTAAGACAGAAAAATCATAATGACACCATCAGTAAGGGAAAGAATAAACCAGAAATCTTACGATGGGCCGGAAAATGCAAAACAAATTGACCTTGCTGCACTAGGCGAAGAGCCTCAGCCTGTCTATATAGCAACTGATTTAGGTCCTGAGGAAGAAGAATTGCTAACACAGCTTCTTCAAAAGTATAAAGATATGTTTTCATGGTCTTACAAAGACCTCAAGGGAGTTGATCCATCGATATGCCAACATACAATTCCTTTAAAATCAGATGCCAAACCAAGCAAATAGCGTCCTTACACATATAATGACACATTCGCTAAACGAATCAAAGAAGAGATTGACAAGTTGATGGATGCCGAATTCATCTATGAAATCAAGCATACAGATTGGGTGTCACCCATTGTGGTTGTCCCCAAAAAGAACGGAAAGTTACGTGTGTGTGTGTGTGTGTGTGTGTGTGTGAACCTCAAAAAGGTGAATGCAGCCACAATAAGGGATAGCTATCCCTTGCCAATCACAGAACATGTGCTTGAGAGGGTAGCAGGAAAACGGGCCTATTCCTTTTTAGACGGGTTTTCGGGGTACAACCAATTGGCAATTGCAATAGAGGATCAACACAAAACATCATTTTCCACAGAATGGAGAATATAAGCGTATAGAGTTATGCCTTTTGGCTTAACCAATGCCCCCGCCACCTTCCAAAGGCTAATGACTCATGCATTCAAAGAATACCTAAGAATATTCTTAGAAATATATATGGATGATCTCCGTGTCCACTGTCTTATTCGGGAAGAACACATTGACCATTTACAAAATGTATTTGAGAAGTGCAGAACATATCGAATCTGTCTCAACCCGGAAAGTGCACTTTTATGGTAAGGCAAGGCCGCATCTTAGGAAATATTGTTTCAAGAAATGGCATAACCACTGACCTGGACAAAATTAGAGTCATAGAAGATTTTCCCAGGCCTACTAATGCCAAACAAGTACAATATTTCATGGAACATTGCGGATATTATCGAAGATTCATATATATGTATGTCGTCATTGCACAACCACTATATCGCATATTAGTCAGTTTCGATTGGACTGAGGAGTGTGAAACTTCATTCAAACAGCTTAAGGAAAACCTAGTATCAACACCTGTACTTAAAGCACTAGATTGGGAAAAGATATTCCATGTTCACATTGATGTCTCTGCATACGCAATTGAGAGTATTCTGGCTCAACCTGGAGACGGAACAATGGATTTTCCAGTATGTTATGCGAGCCGACAGCTAAATAGTGCAGAAAAGAACTACACCACCACTGAAAGAGAGGGATGAGGAATGATATATGCTGTAAAGAAATTTCGACATTATCTGCTTTTGCAAACAAATTGTGTTCTTCACAGATCATCAAGCTCTTCTGTATCTAGTAAATAAACCATGTAATACTAGAAGAATTGTACGTTGGTTTATTATATTGCTAGAGTTTGACTTCACAGTGATAATAAAAAAAGATAAAACTCATCTACGAGCGGATCATCTTTCAAGACTGCAAAAGGAGGAAGCTCCTGAAGGAGTAGATGATGACATACCTGACACTTATCTTTTCAATATTGAAATGATACCCAAATGGTCTCAGGAAATTGTTAGCATTCTTTCCTTTGGAGGTAGAATTGATAAAAAGGAAGAGGGATCCAAAGAACAAACATTTCGACAAAAAAAAAACTTTCAGTTGATTGCGGGACGACTGTACCATCTAGGCTTGGACCAAATTCCACGATTATGTATAATTCCAGAGGAATTCGAGTGTTATCTTGAGGAAGCACATATCCAAGATTGTGCATTTCATTGTTCAACAATGAAAAAACACCAAAGATTCAAATACTTAGGAATTTATTGGCCAACTATGTATGCTAACACACACACTACAAGAGGTACTTAATAGTAGCGACGCTCGTACGGCGATGCTCAAATGTGAAAAACCACAGCGTCGCTATACGCATCACTATGAGCGTTGCTATGTTACTTATAGCATAGCGACGCCGTCAGGGCTAAAAAAAATAATCAAGAGCGTCCGAAAACTCAAATCTCAGATTTGAGTTTTCGGCGCGCGCTCAAGCAAGCAAGGTAACGCGCGCTCTCCCTCTCTCTCTCTCTCTTTCTTCTCCACACACACACACACACACACACACACACACACACACACACACACACACATGAGGAGAGGAAGGAGAGCCAGGTATGCTCCTTCCCTCTCCTCACTCTCATGTTCCCTTCCCGTCTTTCTCTCTCCCTCTCTCTCATACACACACACATTGTGTTTTTGAGAGAGAGAGAGAGAGAGAGAGAGCACAAGCATAAACAAAAAATGCACACACACATGCATAAACAAAGAATGCACACACACATTGAGAGAGGAAAAGAGAGAGAGAGCATGCATAAACCAAAAACGCACACACACATGCATAAACAAAGAATGCACACACACATTGAGAGAGGAAGAGAGAGATAGATAGATAGATTTTATTATCGTCCTCGGAGGTCAAATATGACCTATGGGACCAATGTTACATGTGATGTAGTATGTGTATGGCTGATGAGTGACTCTCGATGCTCCAAAATTGTAGTGATGAGAGTCGCAATGGAGAGCCCACACTTTGGCTGGGAGAGGAAAGTGTGTCGGTCTAAGTTATGACTGAAAATGTGAGAGAAGCAAGTTCGTATGTGATCAAAAGCTGAGCACTCTAGTAGTGTATGGTACTCAGACTCTCGAACTTGCAGTGAGCATAATGTGCACAATCGATTTGACTCTTCTCCATTGCCACAGCGCCCTATCTCGCATCGAAGGAAATGGGAGCTAAGCCGAATTGCTGCGATAGTGCGTATCGCGGACAAGGGAATAGGCTCAAGCATGTAAGTGTGAGTACGGTTTCCTCTCTCAGCGAAGAACATGGTTTTGTAGTTGGGGGCAATATAGGTGGTGTAATGTATGAAGCGTGACCCACCGGATTTCTCCCAAGCCATAATACATTGGTGTTGTAGAAAAGCTTCATTCACTTGAGAGTCAATTGAAGCATCATGTAGCAAGTGTAATGCATCCCATCTCCCAAACCACTTCTTTATGTCTTACATCCATCCCGTGCTCAAGATCTTGCTTTTATGCGTCTTTTGAACTTTTTTGCTTGCTTCCCATGCAATTGTAGGAAGTCGATGTGAGGGGTTTTGACGCATCTTTATCATGTACTCCACAACCCTTTCCATGCCCATAACCTCAATTGGAAGAGATCCCGACTCAAGAAGTAGGAGCATATATGGTGTTTGTGTCTTAACTTGGAGAAAGTTTGTAAGAAAACGCTTTTGGACATTCTCAAACTCTTTCCAAGTAGACTGTGAGATGCTCCCACTCCACACTTCAACTCCATAAAGAAGAACCGGTGTCACCAATGCATCAAAAAGATACTTCTTGAGAACCCAACACTTGATGTTTCCCACATTACACATGTTCTCAAATGCATAATATGCTCTCTTTCCCGCTTCCAAACGACGCATAGCACATTCATGCCACTTGTGATTGGATGGAACCTCAAGGCCAAGGTACTTAAATCTCTCAACAACTTCAAGTGTCTCGTTGTTGTACACAATACATGGCTTCTCCTTATGGTTGCTTTTCACAAGCATAACCTTTGTTTTGGATTCATTTACAATCAGCCCACTATGCAAGCAAAAGTTCTCAAGGACAACCATAAGTTTTTGTGCATCTTCTAAAGTGTGTGCTAGAAGCACTACATCATCCACATACAACAAAACCATGATTACCGCATTGCAAATAGTGACCTCTTCAATGCCTTCTTCTTGCATAAAGTCAAGTACCATTTGTTCCAATTGATCGATGCATAGACCAAAGAGAGTTGGTGACAATGGACATCCTTGTTTAACCCCAATAGTGCTTACAAAAATTTCTGAAATTTCTCTTCCCATGCGCAATTGACAAATCACCTTCTCATAGATTCGAGAAACCGCAAGCATAAACTCACTTGGCACTTGGAGTTCTTCCATCCTTCTCCACAAATTGTTACGTGGAATCATATCAAAGGCTTTCTTAAAGTCCACAAAACAACAATACAATCGCTTGCCTTTCAACCGACTTTCCTCCATGAGAACACGAAGAGTGACAAGATGATCAATGGTGCTATGGCATTGACGAAAACCCGCTTGTCCCTTTGCACGCTTGTCATTATCTTCAGCCCAATCACTCAATTTCATCTCCATTATGCACCCAAACAACTTTTCCATAAGAGACCCAATCATTATAGTCCGGTAGTTGCTTACATTCTTTACATCCCCTCCTTTATGCAAAGGCTTAACCCAATTAGTACTCCAATCTCCAAAATCTTCCACATGCATGTGCCTTTTCTTGGACTTGAAATTCTTGTTGCTTTACTTACCATCTTCTTCTCTTCTTTTGAATCAATGCCTTGTATGTATGCAAATGACTTTGATAGTTGTCTTTGTCCATAGTTGCATCAAGCTTTATCAAGGACTTTCGAGCATCTTGACATTCTTTATCAAACCACCTTTTGCGTGATCTATCTTTGTTGATACCATGGAGATGCTTTATGGCAAAGCATTCTTCCACACAAGAACAAATAGCTTTCTTGAAAGCTTCCCATTTAGTTTCCAATGGTGCATCACATTGAAGCTTTGTCATCCATAATTTTTGCTCAACCATTTCAATGTACATTGGTGCCCGTTTGAAATCCATACATAGTGATAACTTCTCCGCATGAAAGGTCAATACATAAGGTGCGATGGTCGGATTCCGGGGTCCATTGACCAAACATAAAACTCTTTATGCGATACATGATGGATTCAGAGAGTAGCATATAGTCAATCACACTATCCCCATTATGTCTCCTACATGTAAATCCATTGGTTCCACTCCACAAAGATACACCATTGGCAATGAGCATACCCGTGCTATTACACATGTGTAAAAGTAACTTTCCATAGTGATCCGGCTCTTTCTCATCCATTGAAGTACAATCATACAAGTGAACTTCCTCCAAATCCCTTGAAATGTATGGCATATCAAATTGTTGAGTATCATGTTGCAATGTTTTTGTGCGAGCATTCATATCCCCAAACACAATAACATCACCTTCACCTTTGAAATAAGCAATGTCCTCTTCCAAATCAGAAAATGGTTGATCTCTATCCATGCAAGCATAAAAGGGAGAATCATGATGAGGAATGTAGCAACCGGCTACAAAAATGGGTGCTCTTTTTCGTGTCATAATTTTCAGCCATACATAACGTTTGTACTTGTCATCTTTCACAATTGATACAAAATCTTCCAATCCTTTCTTAACCATACATGCTAACCCTCCTTGTCCTCTTCGTTGCTTGAGATTCTTTGACCACATCAATGAATGTACATTGTAATCCTCCAAGCCGTTAATCCTTTGTGTATCATGCTCCCAAGTTTCAACAAGAAGTACAACATCGGCTTTGCTTGTTAGTTCATCAATGCCAACCCCCGCATTCCATGGGTATCCATTACAATTCCAAAAGCATATTTTCAATTGTAACTCGGTCTCATAGGTCACGCATCCCTATTTGCTTGAGAGACTTGCCTCCTCCTTGGGCACATTTTCTCCATGAGAGATATCCTTGTTTTTATTATTCTTTTCCTCATATGCCTTGCGACGCATATTTTGTTGCTTAATAGTGCGATCTTCACATATAAAACATTTTGTATCCCTCAAATAGATCCAACTATTATCAAGGATAATCTTTCGCTTGGTCTCATCCGGCATGGTGCATACAATTGGCCATTCTCTCGAGCGAGGAGCTCCTTGCTTCCCCACTCTATGTGCTCCATAGACCATAACTCCGGACATGCCAAAGTGGGTTTTGAAGAAATCTTCAATAACAATGGCAAGAGAAGTAGGTGTCTCTAACTTCTCTTCGGGAATTCCACGAATAACAATGTTCTTGGAACGTCGCTCCCGTTCCTTCATGTTAAGGCGGTTATGCCGCTAGCGGAAGCTAAATAGCGAGAACTCAACCAACAACAGAATTTGTCAGACGAGGACGGAGCTTGACCCGCAGGCGCATGGAAACAACTAGATGGGTGTCAAATCACCTACTCGACCTTCTAATGACAATCACTACTAAGGAAATCAAATCTAAGTTCTAAAATACGCAAGTGACTGAAATCCGTACTACGAACGAATGCTATACGAAACAGGATCTAGAATCATTGAATCGATCTCAAACTCAAGGGGAAGTCTATACACTAGGTAAGAACAACACCCTAAAGACTTGAACTGCAAAATCAACATATAACCACTCCGTGCGGTAAACGCGTATGAAGACAGGCCGAAAAATACAGGTGACCGAAACTTGACCCCGATGGTACTAATGTGTAGCTCTACTCGTTGTGGTTCTATAGATATGCTGCATGCTCTATTCCGACACACGAGTTGGAAGAAAACTCACACCGAAGCTCGTAGGAACTTACCACACATAGAAGCCGATAGCGCGCACTCTTGGTATCAGTGCGTAGCTCTCGCCGTTGCTAACACAATGGCGGTGTCGCTTCTCCAATGGCGGCTCCGTAGCTCGCGTAGCAAGTAGATAAGACTCTCTCTCTCTCTCTCTCTCTCTCTCTCTCTCTCTCTCTCTCTCTCTCTCTCTCTCAGACACAGTCACGGCGCTCAAAAACTCACTTTGATTAATAATCTGAATCTCTTAGGTTACCAAAAACTTTGGCTTATATACCTCAGCCTTGGAGGTGAGAACATCTCTAACTAATTACATCAGCAAGTGAAATTACTTCGGGATTACAAGCTGGAAACTCAATTGAGTCCCGTTACTTAATGAATGGCTCAATTCAAAATCAATGTCGGAAAGACATTTATTAAAATCAATGGTTACAAAAATGATGAGTGTGAGCAAAAATGTGGGTGTGATACTCTATTGGCTCAACACTCCCCCCCTCCGCGTTCATGTCGTCCCTGACATGACTTTTATGCTCGGTCAATAAAGTCCTATCGTCTTGAGCATCTGCAAATGTGATTCGTATCGTAGGTTGCCGATGGTCAAGGTTGGGCCGAATATTTTGCTTTCGTGGGTGAAAAAGCTGGTGTAGAAAGCTTCTTCGAATGTTTGCATGTGGAAGCTAGGCAAAAACATAATCCTCTGGTATAGGAGGTGCAACACTTTTGGAGAAGGCTGCAATGAAAGATCATACATCATATCAGTCACTGTGTCGGCCGTCGATAGTAGACTCAAGGTCATGGCTTTATCTGGCGCGAACACTTCAATGCAAGCTAAGAGAGTCCTGCAAATTTTCTTGAGCATCTGACACGAAAGGTCAGGAGAGCCAGTAAAGAGCTTGATGGTGCCCGTTAGGGTTTTCACCATGTAGGCTTTACCTATTCTCTCTCCTGCCTTTGGTCCTGGCATCCTGGGGTAATTAAGCCAATTTGGCTTCTTTTCTACAATCCTGCTATGCTCTTTCCAGCTTCTGACTTTTGGCACCGGGCAGAAGGTTGCATCCTCCCAAATCTCCTTTGGTACGTCTACCAAGTAGATGAGGTAGGCTTGGTATTTGTTCAGCCAACCTTTCCTCCATCTAGGCTGCGAATCTACAATCTTCTTTGATTGTTCCTCTTTTGTGATGTCGCCTTCATAAAGAGCGACATACTGCTCCTCCTCTATTCTCTTTTTCGTTTTTATCACTTCAAACTTCATCAAAGGGAAAGGCAGGCTGGGTTGCATCCACTCTTCATGGAGCACTTTTGTGTCTAATCCCTGAAGTCTAATGGAGATTAGGAGTCTCCTCTCCCATTCCATTTCCGCCTTGGCACTCTCCTCTGTTGACTTTGCTATTTGGTCATGGAGCCTTTGTTCTTCTTCTTCAGAGATTCTTGAAGTCGAGGCCACCTCGTGAACTGGGGCTGGATCTTCAATTGTGGTTGCCTCTCCAGTTTCTGGTAGCTCTATGGCTGCTCCACGTGATTCTTCTTTTGGTGTCTCTGTCTCTCTTCTTTGTTGCTCTTGTAGATCTTGGAGCTGTTTGCGGAGGGTCTCATTCTCTGTTCTTAGTGTTTGATTTTCTAAAGTGATCCTCTCCTCTGCTGCCAAAGATCCCTCCGCAATGTGCAACCTTTGCACTTGCTCTAATCTTAGCTCTCTTTGTAAGCTTCGGACCTGGTCTTCCAGAGCTGGTACAAGAGCTCCCTCTTGTTCGGTTCCTGCTCTGCTAGCTCCAGGGGTAGTCCTGAGTCTAGTGATTGTTCTTTCTTGGAGCTCGACTCTTTCCCTTAGCTCAATGAGCTCATCTTTAGCCGCCTCCAAGTCGTCTTCCATCCGCTCCCTTGCTTCCTGTGCACTTGTTACTTCTCTTGAAGCCTCGGCTAGCTGGAGTATCAAGACATCTCTCTTGTTTTCCGCATCATAGAGTGATGCTTTATGACTTTCAGATTCAGTCATAGCATCCTCTAATTTCCTCTGCAACTCGGCTTCCCTTTGTTTGGCTATCTCAATCTCCACTTCCTTTGCCTTGGATCTTTCTTTGATCTTGTTGAGCAGTTCATGCACCATGTGCATGTCTTTTTCATCTTCATCTGTCAACTCTAAAGCTTTTTCGGCCACCACCTCCACTGGCTTCGGCTCTTCTAGTACGTTCTGCTCGTCCAGTTTCTCATCACTTTCTTTTGTACTCTTTGTATTTTCCTCTGTCTCTCTCCGATCATCTCGTTTTTCTAGGGTGATCCCATAAACCGCCTCAAGGGCCTCTTCTTCAGTGTACCCTATCGCTACCAGATCCTCATAATCATTTTTCTTTTGTTGAATTGGATCTATCTCCATTTCCTTGGTCCCGGCCTCCGGCTTTTCCATACCAGCCGTGTCCATCTCTACTGTGGTCTCTTCCACAATGATTTCCGTCTTCTTCGGGCTTGGTACATCAGTAAAGGAGGGCTGATTGTCCTCAGTCATCTTGGCTTTCCCTTTGTTTGCTTGCCCGTCTTTCTCTTGAGGTTCAGTAGACTCATCTACTTTCTTCTTCCCCTTGTCGTCCTTTTTCAGCTCAGCTTTTAAAAGCTGTACTTCCTCTTCAGTGTATGGCTCGACAGGTTGCTGCTCCAGTATAGCCTCTGACTCCTCATAAGCTCTAATATATTGATCATATTGATCAACATGTGGCCTGGCTGAGCTAGTTCCGACTTTAGTGGGGTCTGGCACCCACTTTTCTTCAAAGTCCCCCTTTAGAGCTCTTTCCGCTCTAAACTACTCCACCAGTCTTTCCATTCTTGCCGCTTTCTGACTTTTGGTTTGCTTGGGAGCAACCTTCTTCTTTGCTTTCTTCATAAGCGGCTCATCCACATTCTTTTCAGGTTCTGAAACTATTTCTAGTTTCCTGCGTGCTCTTGTAGACGCCCTCTTGGATACTTCAGGCTATTCTTCCTCCTCATCGGCTTCTCTAAGCCACTCATTCTGGGAGGGAACCTTTGGCCATTGATCTCTGGCTCCAATAGCTTCATAAGCTATTCTTGTCAGAACTTCAGGTCCTCCTATATACTTTGGCTTCTCGCTGTGAATGGCAATTACTTGCTCGTGGATGTGTTGAGCGTAATTCACCTCCTTTGGCATATTGCTCTTCAATGCCCATGTGATGGTAGTTGCAATGGCATGGGGTGGTGTCGTATACTTTTGCGGTCTTTTACTGCAAATATGGAGAAACTGGTTATACAGTCGGCAAAGGGTTGCCGCTCTTTGGTCTGCCATATCTCCATAAGTTGCATTCTGTTTCTTGGACCCATAAACCTCTATAGCCTCCCTTCTTTCCTTGACAGAGCTCCCTTTGTTGTGCAGCTTCAATGCATCTGCAATGAGCTGTGGAGTGATCTGTACCTCTACTTTCTCTCCATCTATTGCTGTCAATGTGGCTTTCCCATCCTTCTGAATGGAGGGGTTGCCAACTCATACACTCTTCTTGTATCTACACCTGATGGTCTCAAGGTGAAGAATCTGTGCAAGTCTTCCCTTTACAGGTACCTGTTGATGTTCTCTGACCTGCTATAATCCACCAATTCTTGTGGGATCATCGGTATATCCACCGCTTGCCCTTGAGGATCTCTGAAAGTCCCCTGGTAGATCTTTATTCCCTCTTTCTCCAATACTGCTTCCTCCACCCAAGTTTTGGTTGGCTTGAGGGTTTCTGTTGGAATGTCAAAGGGTTCTGCTTCTGCAAGAGCATCTTTGATTGTCGGCCTTTTTCTCTTTGTTGCTGATGACTTGGCGGAATCCATGGATCCTGTAACTCCAATTTCAGAAGTTAGCGTCTTTTTAGTACTGAAAGCCGAAATGAAGCTTTTAACTATCCAAATGACTTGAAAATTGAAACATGAGCTATTCAGGGCCTAAGGATGAAGGGTAGGTGAAAAAATATGCAAACTGGGCACAAAATCATGCTGGAGACATCATACGCGTATGATGTCTTTTGTGTCAAAATGACTTCATATTGGTTGTGCTTGTAGCTGATAGTGTATACATGAGTATCATATGCTTGGATTTGAGTTTGGATCCCATTTGGTCAAGTTTTGGCCAGTTTAGTCCAGTTCAGGCTCTTGGAAAAATTTTGAAAGGGAATTGGATTTTATGATCCAAATTGGATAAAACTTGGTGGTTCACCTTCAAATGGCATGTAGATCACTTCTGTTTGGTGGTTGAAGCTCTGAGGTGCCAAAATCACATAGTGAGACATCATACACGTATGATGTCTTTTAGTGTATTTTTGGACCAAATTTCTCTATAAGCTTGGATTTGGCTTTAGATAGGCTTATTCAATGGGTTTATGAAGTTTGGATAGATTTTGGGCTAAAAATGGCTCTGGAGACATCATACGCGTATGATGTCTTTTTCATCAATTTTTCATGGGATTGGTTCTGTGGACTCCCCATGTACTAGTGAAGGACTGTCCCTACTCAAATCTTGGTTTGGACTTGAGTATGTTGGATTTGGGCTAAAATAGGCTTTGGATGAAGGATTTTCCCTCAATTGGGCTAATGGGGTGATCCACTTGACCAAATGGTTCCAAACTTCATTTGTAACATGTATTAGATATATATAATGGATGTATGATGTCAAATGAGCAATTTTGGCTCTGTAAGTGCAAATAGATATCATACGCGTATGATGTCTTTTATGTCAAAATGGTACTTTTTGGTTCCAGATAGCTTATAGATGTGTTAATCAACAATCCTACAAAGTTTCATTGAGTTTGGAGTTATTTTGACAAAATTAGGACCAAAAATCAATTTTATGGCCTACTTTGCGTCTTTTTGGTTTTCCTTGGGTTTTCTAACTCCAATTCTCATGATACTTGGTTCATAGGATGTGATTAACATGTGGAATGAGGCTATGCACTCAAATGTTGAAATGGATGTGAAAATCATGCTGTGAGACATCATACGCGTATGATGTCTTTTCTTGAAATGTTGGTCTTTTTGTGCAAAGAATGCTTTGTGCTAGTGCCCTAAGCCCTGCTAACTAGTTTTCAACTTAAAAAGTCATCAGTTTAGCTAAAAAGCCCCCTTATAGGCATTTCAGTCTCCGAAGTCGTCTTTTTGCCTTGGAGTTGAATTTCTTCAACTTTTCTTCTCGAGAGTTGCATTTCCAGCTCATTGGATATGTTGTGAAGCCACCTATCTGGTTGAACTTGACTTTGGCTCCCCGTTCTCCATCTTTCTCCATTTGGTTTCCCGAAAGCGTCTTTTTCACCATCGGTAAGTGAATCAGCTTTCTTTTGGGTTTTGCTTACAAACATAAGTCATCCATGTATATTTGAAGCTGCTTGTGAAGTTTCACGTCATCTGGTCGTCAATTTTAGCCGTTATGCCAAAATGACGCTTTGTGTGTCCGCAGCCGAATCGGTTGTTCTGACCTACTTTTGGTGATCCAAACCCGGAGATACTCCATGGTTGCATTGCCCTCGATGTTGTTAAGCTTCCTGAGAAGTTTTGTGTCGTTTCGACAACTTTTTCCTGTTTGCCTCTTGCAGGCTCTGTTGACCTAGGGTTTTTCAAGTCGTTCTTTCTCAAGCTTTGAGTGTTAGAAACCCATCTTCTATGTTAGGGTAACCCACCTCTAAGTTCTTGCAAGGTTTGGTTAGGCGGTTGTGCCCCTACCTAGCGTTCCTCCCCATTCCCCATCTTCTCTTGTTTCTTGGTTTTGGTCAGTTTTCGCGACAAAAGTTAACGATAAGCATCAAAAGCTTATGGCAACGAGTCTACCTCTCATGTCTGGTGTCCTCTGAGCTCTCGTAGCAGTCGTAGAAGGCGGTAGAAGGTCGGATGCTCATGTGTGCTCTTTGCTCTCTCCAAGAAGGTAATAGTGGAAATGAGCTTGAAAGTGATGTGAAAAATACTTAACTTCGGACTTCCCGGATCACTTGTTACCAAATTTGACATGTGCTCCTATCTCGTCGTGAAATGCACTTTAGGATTTGAAATTTCTCAATTTGGACTCCGTTTGACCTGTTTCTGAGAAATCTGTCCACTTTGCCAAAATTCTGTCATTTCGGGCTTTCCGCAACTTTTTCAGAATTGTACCCAATTTTTACCATGGGTTGCCCTTGTCATTAGGACCATCACCGTCTATTCTTTTCTTTTTTCCGATCTCGTTTCACCTGCTTTTTTATTTTTCTTTTATTTTTATTAAGAAAATCATAAAAAATAAAGGAAAATAGCAAATTGAAGCCAAAAAATTCCAAACATACACGATAAATAGCTCGTAATCCTGTGTATATGAATATACACTTATTTGTGATTTCTGGACTTGGATTACTACTTTTTTCCACTTTTTAGCTCCAAAAACACTCTTATTTAGTGATATTTACACGTCTAGAGACCCAAATTCATCATTTGATCTCTTCTTGTTGCAAAACAAGGTATATAAGGGCATAAATATTATCAATATCCGCAATCAAACATAAAAATTGCAAAATCATATAAGACACTGCCCTTGTAATATAATTTTTGTTTTTCTTTGTTTTTGGCGCTTGTAGCTGCTTTGTAACTCCTGTATACCTGTATACCTCCCCCCCTCCTAGTCTGAGTCCTCCCGGACGACTATGAAGTGTCTGTGGGCGAAGCATTGTAGTTGTTTTGGTCATAAGTTCCAATGCAATTGTAGAGCGATGATACAACAGTCTTTCCAATAAAGCTGCTCTTTGTTTGATTGAAGGATTGGTGGTCGGGTTTTGGGTTGGTGATACTTCGGTAGTAGAATCAGTAGATGGATTCTTCTTTACCTTGTTGTTCTTTTTGCACAATCCAAATCTGCTTCCGCTTCGCTTGTGCTTGCCACAAACTCTTTGCGACCCAAACCTGCTTTGTTCTTTGTGTTGATTTCCTCGCCTTGAAATACCTAGGAGTTTCCGTTGATTGTACTGAAGGGAGTTCCTGTTTACAAATCTTTGGGATCCAAATTTGCTTGCTATAGCTTTGTGCCGTCATGAACTTCTTTGGAATCCAGATCTGTTTCACTGTCCTTGATTGTCTGGAATCACTCTGTTGTCTGGTATTGAAGACTCTGTTTTCCACCTTTGTTTTCTCTGGCACAACCTTTTTTGGTCTCCATACCAACTTTGACTCCGTTTTTTCCCAAGGTTGAGCTGTTATATTATTGCTTGTCTTCCTTATCCACTGTTGAGAATTCCTCGTCGAAGAGTAATCCGGTTGTATAGAAACTTTTGGTTGCCATTGCTTCTTCTTTTTCTCTGGTTGTTGTTTACCTTTGTGCTTGGATTCTTCCTTTGGAGTTGGCTCTGTTTCCTTTGGTGAACTTAACTGATTGACTTTCACCTTCGTATTTGATAAGCACTGATTTAGAACTCCAGTCAATCATTGCATTGTATTGCTTCTGCCATGGTTGTCCTAGCAATAATGGATGTTGTGTGTAGCTTGGTCTTCAACCACGTAAAACATATGAGGATACACATATTGGTTAATCTGTATATGTAAAACTGTGCATCCGACAGTTTTGATTGAATTCTCAGAGTAACTCTTTAACTCTTGCTTGGCAGTTTGTAGTTTAGTGTCATTTGTCAATTGTCTATACAAACTGAGTGAAAGTAGGTTAGCTTGAGCTCCTGAATCCAATAGTGCTCTGGCTTTGATTTGGTTGGTTCCTACTTTGCATTCAATGATGGGTTCTTCTTTGTCATTATCCATTTCTGTTATACTGACTGCGTTTATTCGTATTGCTCCTTCATTGCGCTGTTTCTGACGCAGTAGTCTTCTTTTCTCCATTCTTTCCTTCGCCTCGGCTTGCGCTTCCTCCACAATCATTTTCTTTTTCTGGACACGCAGCTTTTCTTGATGTATTTTGAGAAGCATGTCTTGGGTTAGCGGCAAAAGATACTTTTTCACTCTGCATCCACTAATCCAATTGGGCATTTCTTCTCCGTCTAATGTAGCAAGCTTGACGGCTCCACTTGGTGATAGATCTTTAATCACCAGAGGTCCCATCCCTCGCTTTTTAAGCTTCTTAGCATGCTGTTTCAGAGTGTAAACTAGGACATAGTCCCCAACCTTAAACTCTTTAGTCCGCACATGCTTATCAAAAAATTCCTTTTGTCGCCTTTTTTGAGCGTAGATAGAAGCTACTGCTTTTAGGCGAAGCTCATCTAGCTTTTCCAGGTCATCTATTCTATCAGAAAGCTCGTGCCCTGTCCACTCTAGATCCTTAGCCACCCTTAAGGTTGAAATCAAGAATTCTATTGGTAAGATAGCATTTAGCCCAAAAACCATGTTATATGGGGTCGTTCCTATTGATGTTTTATATGCTACCCTATATGCCCATAATGTTGAATGCAACTTCTGGTCCCAGTCAGTTCTCGACTCAGATACAATCTTCGTAAGGACCGTGCATATGGTTTTGTTTGTTGCTTCAGCTTGTCCGTTTGCTTGTGGATGATACGGGGCTGATTTCCTATGGATTACCATGAATTCATCTAGAAGGATCTCTATCACTTCATTTATAAAATGTGTGCCTCGATCACTCACAATTTCTATTGGCAATCCATATCGTACAAAGACGTATTCATATAGAAATTGTGCCGTGGTCCTGGCATCTGCTTTTTGAGTTGCCTTTGCTTCGACCCACTTTGTTAGATAGTCTGTAGCCACAATGATGTATTGTGCATGAGTCTTATATGCAGGAGGTGAAATGGGTCCGACATAATCAATCCCCCATTTTGCAAAAGCTCTTGCCCCCATCATTGGTCTAAGCGGCATATCATCTCTTTTAAGTGGTACTTTGGTCCGCTGACAGTCATCACACCGTTTAACGTATTCCTCAGCGTCCATATGTAATGTTGGCCACCATATTCCTGCGGCTAAGACAAGTTTTGCTGTCTTATCACCTGAGAAATGGCCTCCACCTACTCCTCCATGAGCTTGCTCTAGGATTATCACATACTCAGACTCTGATGCGCAAATCCTAAGCTGGTTGTCTTTACCTCTCTTATAGAGTTGATCTCCTATTAAAGCGTAATCTCTAGCTTCTGTCTCTACAGATTTCTGACGAGCTTTTGACGTTCCTTCTGGGAAAGTTCTATTTGTGAGATATTCAACAATATACTGACTCCATTCTGGAGCGATCATTATCTGATATAATGTCGAATACTCTGCTGGCGGTTTTGATGAACATACAATACATACAGTGACATATTCATGTACGCTTTCTTTCATTCCTGGCCAATAGACTCCCAATTGTAACAAATTCCTATATGTGTTCCTTCTTGAACAATGAAATGCACATTCCTGAACATGTGCTTCGCGCAGATATATATTATATTCCTCAGGATTGATGCATAGTCGTAAAACATGATCATTTCCCAATTGATACAACCTTCCTGCAACCAATTGAAGATTCTTGGATTGCTGAATAGCAATATGTTTCTGGTTGTATTCTCTTCTATCGAACTCTCCTCCATAGGTTAATAGGTTAACGACATTTTGAGACCACTTCGGTATCATTTCTATGTTGAACAAGTACGCGTCTGGCATGTCGTCATCTACTCCTATAGGGTCTTCTCCATTCGTCAATCGCGAAAGATGATCAGCTCTAAGATGTGTTTTTCCTTTCTTTACTACTACCGTGAAGTCGAATTCCAGTAAGATAATGAACCATCTCACTATTCTCCCGGTATTGCATGGTTTATTCACTAGGTAGAGCAAGGCTTGGTGATCCGTAAAAAACACAAACTTGTTGGCTAGAAGATAATGCCGAAATTTCTTCACAGCATATATCATTCCTAATCCCTCTCGCTCTGTTGTGGTGTAATTCTTCTCTGCATTGTTGAGCTGTCGACTGGCGTAACAGATAGGAAAATCCATGTTTCCTTCTTCTGGCTGAGCCAGAATGCATCCTATTGCATATGCCGAAGCATCTATATGCACATGGAATATCTTCTCCCAATCTGGTGATTTCAAGACTGGAGCAGTAATGAGTGCCTCTTTCAATTTCTTGAACGATTCCTCACACTCCTCTGTCCATTCAAAGTTCACTATTAGCCTGTAAAGTGGTTGGCCTATTATAGCGTACATGTAAATGAATCGTCTATAATATCCGCAATGTCCCATAAAGCTCTGTACTTGTTTCGCATTGGTTGGTCTAGGCATATCCACTATAACTTTTATCTTCTCTAAATCCGTGGATATTCCGTTTTGTGAGACAATATGTCCCAGAATTCTGCCCTGTCGGACCATAAACACACATTTCTCAGGATTGAGACAAATGCGATATGTCCTACATTTCTCAAATACTTTTCTTAGGTGTTCTAGATGCTCATCTCTCAGAAGAGAATGTACACATAAGTCATCCATGTATATTTCTAGAAACAACCTTAAGTATTCTTTGAAAGCATGCGTCATCAGCCTCTGGAAGGTTGCGGGAGCATTGGTTAGACCAAAAGGCATAACCCGATAAGCATAAATTCCCCACTCCGTTGCAAAAGCTGTTTTATGTTGATCTTCCAGTGCTATGGCTAGCTGGTTATATCCTGAAAAACCATCAAGAAAGGAGTATGCTGTTTTCCCTGATACACGCTCTAGAACATGATCAGTTATCGGCAGGGGATAATTGTCCCTGATTGTTGCAGCATTCACTTTCTTTAAGTTGACACACACTCGGAGTTTTCCGTTCTTCTTGGGTACTACCACAATTGGAGATACCCAATCGGTGTGTTCAATCTCGTATATGAATTCAGCTTCCATTAGCTTATCTATCTCTTCTTTGATTCGCTTAGCAAACGTATCATTATATGTGTATGGTCTCTGTCTGCTAGGCTTTGCGTCTTGTTTCAGTGGGATTGTGTGTTGGCATATCGATGGGTCAACTCCCTTTAAGTCCTTATAAGACCATGCAAACACATCCCTATACTCTCTGAGAAGACTCAAAAGTCTCTCTTCCTCGCCTGGAGACAAATCTGTGGCTATGTACACCGGTCTAGGTGGCTCACCTGGAGCTGCTAAATCAACTTTTTTTGCATCCTCCGGTCCGTCATAAGATTCGTTCTCCTTTCTCTCTCGAATAGGTTGGGTTAATACCACCTTCCTATCCTCTATTGTGAATTTCCTATAGTGAGAGGGAACATCCATGTTTTCCTTGATTTTGGCGTTTTCGTCCTCTCCACTCTCAATTTCTGTCGTCCAAACTTCTTTCAGAGTTTTCTTGAGCTCTCTGTACTTGTTTCTACGTTCTAGCTTGGACTCCGTGTGTTCTCTGTTGCGCTTGTTCTTTTCTGATTTTTCTGTTTCAGTTTTCGTTCCATTCCTTTGAACTTGATTTCTTGAGCCTCTTTTTGTTTTTCGTAAGCTCTTTTGATCATTGCCTCTCATTCTTCCAGAAATCTTGTCCTTAACACAATCTTCCGCCTTTACTAGCATTAGGAATTGATTTTTTCCTCTTATTCTAGGCATCGGATTGGTTCTAACCCCCTTTGTTTTTTCTTTGCTCTATAGCGTTTCTGGCGTTGTTTAGTTTGGTTCGGAAAATCATAAAATCGGACATCCGTTATAGTTTCTTCGTTTCGCTTGAATTGTCCGTTGACTCGTTGTCTGCTTCATTTCCCCACTCTGGATGATCGGGAATGTCGTGAAACACCTCTCTTCATCTTCCTTTTCCAGTGTATCGTTCTTTTCAGTTTCTTTTTCGAGTACAGTTCTCAACATGAAGTACGGAACCACGTCGTACCCGTCCTTGTCGCAAAATTTTGTTGTGGGACCATCCGGAATTGCACAAACATCTAGGGTTGCTAGAATGTGTGTCCATTCTAATGGTTCAAGCGTGTCCTCTGGAAAGGGTTCTCCTATATAAGTTTCGTCTTCGATAGCCCTTTCTAAAACACATTCTTCTCGTTTCAGACTTCCACATTTCGAAGCTCCACACATCCATAACTCCTTGGGTTTACCTAACCAAGCTGGAAATTCGGATCCCGCCAAAGTAGCTGAATCAAACTCCTCTACCGGTGTTCGGTTCACATCTTTGTAGCTATGGTCTTTCAGGTTCACACGTGTAGTGGTTTCCATATTTCTCAGGTATATGTGATCGTAGCCCCAATCCTGGACCATTTTCAACTGTCTCATGAATGGTCTTCCCAGTATGATATCATAGTTATTCTCCTTGCCAAAATCGACAATAGCAAAAGTATGTTCGTATTCAATGCCGCAAGAAGTCACTACAACTTTCTCTAATAACCCCATAGGTTTCTCCATGTGTCCATCTGCTAATTGGAGTTTCAACCTAGTCTTCCTTATTGCTGGTTTCCCCCATTTTTTCCAGATTTCTTTTGTAGCAATGGCTACCCCAGCTCCGCTCTCTAGTATTGCCATCGTCTTCACTCCTTGGAATTCAACTGGTAAGGTTGTATTCCCCTCTTCACCTTCGCAATACTCTCCGACCTTGTTTAAGGGTACAGGCTTAGCGTTCTTTTGTGGTTTACTCAGCTCTTGTATACCCTCTTGCAGTCTCGATGTTGGGTCTTTTATCCCAAATTTCTCCAAGCATTTTCCTACAGTGGTCCACATATGTGGTCTTAGCCTCAAAAGCTCAGCTAGAGTGATAGTGCATGTCACTGGTGTTGACAAGATCTCTATCAATCCTTGCGAGTCCATGACTTTTTCTGATGAGATTCTTCGTGAGGGAAGTGCTCTAATCTCGGATTTTGCTTCATACTCTCCTAAGTATGAAGGTAAGGTATTCAGTGAATGAGGTTTGCTCTCCATTGTTCTAACAGAGCCCCCATCTCCCAGTAAGATTGCAGATCCAAGTCCACTTGAGATCCTGCCTCAAATTCCACTATGGGAGGATTCCTGATGTCCTTTTCCCAATTTGTCTGATTAGCTTGGCAACTTAGCTCGTTTGCAAAGTTTGCCTCTCTCACTTGTTTCCAAAATTCATTGTAATCCTCATCTCTTCCGTAAGACCTCTGTATGACTGGATGAAAACTCTCTATCTCCTGATCGGTTGTGTTCAATACTATGCGGTCATCCTTGTGTGTATTTTCAGGCTTTTGTGCACTGGGAGTCTTTTCAGCTACCCGTGAAACGATAGTCTCTTGCTGAATTGGGTTTTCCGTTCCACAATTCATTGTTTCTCTTGGTGGTTCTAATAAGGCTTGTGCAGTCTCGATCATTCTCTGGCACATTTCAAGTCTCTGCTTTTCCAATTCCGCGTTTGGGTATGTCATCCACCTCTGTTCTTGTGTTTGGTTGTTCTTTAACCTAGCTTCGTAAGCTCTCATCAGTGCGTCCAATGGTTCGTGTACTTTGTCGACTAGCACTGATCCCCCTGAGCTTAAGCTCGTTGTTTCTTTGATACTCTTTTGTTTCGTTCTTTCGGGCTCATCTCTCGTTTCCCGTTTTGACTCTCAAGTTTTTCTAATCTATCTTTAGTTTGCTTTAGTTCCTCAGCTAGAATAGCGTCTTCACGTTCTTTTCTCAACTTCATGCGTGCTTTTCTAGCTTTCCATGTGTTTCTTTGACTCCGCGGTCCTTGACTAACCACTTCAGTCGCTAACTTTCCATTCTCAGGTTCTCTAGTGGTTTTCTTAGCTTGAGCTCTAGTAACAACTTGCGTTGGTATCAGAGTTTCATTTTCAGACCCACTGCTGGTAGGAATAGTTTCTAGCATATTCAATGTCGTCTTTTGCACTTTGTTTGGATTTTTGAACAATCCTCAATGAAGTGAGTAACCCCACACTCAGTGCAATAAGCGTTAATTCTAATGATTTCCGTATGTGGACAAACATTCATCAGATGGTCACCTCCACACTTGTAACAGGGTCCTAGTGCTGGTCTTGGTCCCATTTGATTCGTCCTTTGTGGATAGGATGGTCTTTGTCCTGTTAACCCTCCATGAGCTATGAACATCAATGTTCTTGCGTCCAAATTGTATCTCTCTTCATCAGAAGCACTTGTAACTGTTGGTATTCCAACATTCCCAATCATGCCCCATGGTTCTGGTTGTTTGGGTTCTTCTGGTGGGTAATACACAGTTGGAGACATGTGTGCACCAGATTCTTCATAATAGGCTTGAACAGGCACTAAGGCTTGTTCTTCCTGATTCTCTAAGGTTGGTGCATATCTAATGCCCACTGGTCTTGCTCCTGGTAAAGGTGGTTGTTGTCCCAATACTGGTTGCGGTCTTTCTATCCCCATAGGTCCTGGTACATTTCCCGTTGGGTATCGAGGTACTGGATGTACTTGAGGTGGTGCTAATTGAGCAGGAGGTGCATACTGACGCTCCCTTACATACCCTTTGTTGTAATAGCACTCCTCTGTTGGATGGTTTGTCCATTTTTGTTCAATAGCACACCATTTCAGTGTTTTTGGCAATGGTTTTTGGTATGGTGCCATCCTTTTTAGAGCATCTTCTATCATTTGCTCTACATTTGGCATGGTTGTTGTTTGAACATTCTTTTTAGTGGTAGTCTCGCTCGCTACGGAGGAAGAGCTACTGGATGCAAAATCTGTATCCGCTGACACCTCTCCATAAACCGTACAGTTATCCACTAAGTACAATGCTTCTCTCGTTACTTGCTCGAAACTTGTACAAGCTTTCAAGTGCAAGTCCTTCTTGAGAGTGTCGTTTCTCAATCCCTCAATAAAGAGAACAGATAGTCTGTCATCTTGTGGTCGTTCACGTACTGGACATCTCTCAATGTATTGTTTGAAGCGAAGTGAAGCTTCCTTCACTTTTTCATGTTCTCTCTGTTTAAAAGCGTATATTTGTGAGACCGTATTGTGCTTAATCCCTCGTTTTGAGAATTCCTCAGCAAACTCTCTTAGCAAATGGTCAATGTCATGGAATCCCCCTATGTTCAGTGGTTGAAACCATGTCAATGCCGTACCTTCCAGAGTAAGACCAAATCCCTCGTATTGTGTATGGAAATCTGTTATCTGCTCAGCTCTTAAGACTTGCTTAAAGAGTGACACATGTGCATACGGATCTCCTGAACCACCATACTTCTTTGGCATACACTTCGCTACTTGAGATGGTCTCATACATCTATGGTCTGCTACCAATCTCATTGCTCCTGTGTCCCGGCTAAAGCTTTCTCTAGCATCATGGACTTCATGGGTTACCCTTGTCCGTTCCACTGCCCTGAATCTACTACTAGGAGGTAAATGTGATGGTTCCGCTTCGAACCTTGGACCTGGAGTGGTATACGTGGGGATTGGAACTGCACTACCTCGATTCATATCCATTGACTCTCTGGAATGTAATGATCCCATTGGTCCGGGCTTCGAGTACTGAGGTTGACTGAAAGAGTCAGCAGCCTGAGTTCTTTGTCCTCCTGTCGTCATTGGGTTTTGCCCTCCATTTGTTGGTGCTGGTCTTTGTGAGCTAGAAGTAACATAATACTGATGTAGTGGTCCCCCAAAGTATGTATATCCTTCTAATTCTTTCTTGCCCATTGTTGAGTATTGCCTGCCATACTTGTCGTAAGCGGCAATTTTCACTTCCGATCCCTCTGTGTAGGTAAAGACATAAAGTCTTTTTTGGTCTGTCAACTCTCCGGTGTAGGGTTCTTCACATCTATAATAGAGATCTTGCTCCCCATTATTATATTTGTATAGCCCCACATCGATGTTATCAGTGTTGATCCTTGGAGTTTCATTCTCTCTTCTTAACCTCGCATCAGGGAAGTTCATTATTGGTGCTTTCTCCTCAAGTTCTTCATCTACTTTGGCTTTGGTGCCCATCAATCCCCACTTGTCCACAATGTTAGGGTTTAGGACTACCAAGTACATGGTACCCTCGTCATCTAGATATCTATCTCCGCTATAGCTCACAGGCACTAAGTCCTTGAACTCACTAGGTCTCTCTTCTATCTTTACACAATAGCGGTCCATTCCATCCTTGTAGATCTTGGCACCTTGCTCATTGTCGTACTAGTATTTTATGAACAATAGCTTCATGGTGGCGGAAGGGTTTGATGATCCTGCTGCCATATTTTTTCTGTTGTTCAGGTTCAAGTGTTCCAAGTGTTCGGTGAAAATCTCGTAAGATCTCTCCGAAGAAGTATCAGAAACACTTCCTTCAAAGATCGGCTGTAATGGTTGCACCCAACTTTGGTTTACACTTCCCTCGGTTGATATGACACTTGCTGGTTCCCCTTGTTTTGGTTGGTTATTCTGGAGGTTCCTGCCCAATCTCAAATTCATCAATTCCCCTAAAAGACTTCAACTTTTCCGTCTCGGCAATTTGTTTTCCCCAAGTTTTTGTGGTCAGAATTGATCCGAACTGATTGATACTTGGTCAATTGTTTAATCTTGTCAGTTGGACAACTTCTGTTTCATCAAGTGAGAATTTTGTTGCAGTTATGCTGAAAAAGACATTATACGCGTATGATGTCTTTTTTCACAGATTTAGACTATTTTGGTTATGCTCACTCTCAGTAGGCCCCTTATGCTCTTTCCACTCACAAAATTCAGTTTGAACTCTGTTTGAGCAAGTTATGGCTAATTTAGGCTTTTCTTGGCAATTTTCCGCTTTTAACTTG
>NC_140932.1:159785746-159843246 GCF_014529385.1 Adiantum capillus-veneris
GGGCAGACTGGGATCAACAATTACACTCAACACTATGGGCATACAGGGTAGCTTATAAAACATCAATCAGAACAATACCGTATAGCATGGTGTTTGGTCTAAACGCTATATTACCCATAGAGTTTTTAATTCCAACTTTACGAGTGGCCAAACGCTTAGAATGGACAGGCCATGAACTCTCTTCAAGAATAGATGATCTTGAAAAGTTAAATGAACTTCGACTAAGATCTGTAGCTTCGATCTATGCTCAGAAGAGAAGACAAAAGGAGTTTTTTGACAAGCATGTGCACACGAAAGATTTCAAAACACGTGATTATGTACTTGTTTACACTTTGAAGCAACATGCTAAGAAACTTAAAAAGCGAGGGATGGGACCTTTTGTGCTTAGTGACTTATCACAAAGCGGAACTGTCAAACTTGTGACATTGGATGGAGAAGAAATGCCAAATTGGATTAGTGGGTGTCGGTTAAAAAAGTATCATTTACCACTAACACAGGATATGCTTCAACAAATCCATCAAGAAAAACAACGGACGAAGGAGAAACAGAGGGTACAAGATGAAGCACAAGAAAAAGCAAAAGAACGCATTGCAAAAAGAAGGCTTCTATGACAACAACAACAAATTGGATCACCGTTGCAAATAAATGCTATTCGATTAACGAATTTCAATGAAGATACAGTGGAACCAATAATTGGAGTCAAAGTGGGTAGCAATCAAGTTGAATCGACGGCATTGCTTGATTTCGGAGCTCAAGAAAATTTGATTTCTTGCAAACTATATAGTCAGCTAAATCTTAAAGAACAGCTCCATCCTACTCAACAAGCACTGAAAAGCAGTACATCACATTCATTAAGCACGTTGGGTTGTGCGATATTGCATATACAAATACATCAATATGTTTATCCCCACAAGTTTTATGTGGTTGAGGATGCATGCACACCACATCCAATGTTGTTGGGACAACCATGGCAGAAAGAGTACAATGTGCAGATAGATTGGAGTACAAATACGGTCAAAATTCAACAAGCACAAGAACACCAGGTGGTAGCCTTTGCTCAAACAACCATGAAGAACTTGATACTAGTGCCACAATCACTTGATAAAAAGCAAAAAAGATGGGTGCTACTTAATCAACAAAAGACACCTAAGAAGGATATTGCCCACCCCATTCAATAAAATAAGGAGATACCACAGGTGACAAGGAATAAATCAAGGTCAGCAATAAGCAAACAACCGGTATGGGTACGGAAAGATGGAAATGCACGAGTCTACACACCACAAGGCAGTAGCAGACAACCTTAGCACAACAATGTTAAACAAACACCGAACAGGGTCATAAAACAAATGTGGATACCAAAAAACATGCTCAATCGCCAACTACATGAGACACACATTTGGATCCCCAAAGTGATGCTACAGGAACTCCCTTCAGTACAAGCAATACCAACAGCCAGACAAACGACATCGGCAAATCGATCTGTGTGGATGCCGATCAAAATAATAGCAATAACGACCAAAAAAGATGCCATAAACCTACAAAGGCCTCCAAAACAAAGCTACAAATGGCTAGCAAAGGAGAAAAAGATTATGGACACATCGGACACGACACTCCTATCAAAGGAAACCACAACGGCCATATCTACAGTAGCGGCAAACCAGGCCACCTTCGCAAAGAAGACGATCAAACAACGAGCAGCAGAATTACAACTTTTAATTGCAAAGAAAATCTACCAACCAAACCAAGAACAAACAGGAAACCTCACCGTCGAATGCCAATAAGCATCTTGCTTATTCCCTCCTCTCGCACCGCATGAAGTTTAATATGCATTGACCGAGTATGCATCAGGTAGGGCCACGTTACAAGGCCACACATTAGCACGATTTTTAACCCATGCACTGCACATACCCGGAGGTGATAACTTGTTGTCTGGGAGGACTCCAATTAGGAGGGGGGGAGGCATTCTCAATGCGAACCCGATGACTGAAAAAAGCAGCAAAAAGGGCATGTTTTGACTATTTTGGAGGGGTTTATGTTTGATTGTGACATTTTCTGGACTAACCAAAGTACATATGCCCTTATACATCATTAATCTACAGTTATATGAGGCCAAATGCCAAATTGAGGCCTATAAGTGTGTGTATATATGTAAAAATAACCAATTTTTGGACAAAATATTGGTAAAACGAAGAAATCCGGCCATAAAAATTGCATGTGAATGTACATAGTGCGTCGAGGTGAACTTTTTTATTTATTTTTATTTTTGGAGTTTTTTGGGTTAATTTTTCTATTTTCCTTTTAATTTTAGTAATTATTGGCAGAAAAACTTCAAAAATACAAAAAACAGGTGAAATGCGATCGTAATGAAAAACAAAAAAAGTGGGGATGATCAGTGACTATAAGACAACCCAGGGTGTAGTAGGGGTGCAATTATGAGAATGAAGTGGGAGGCGTGTTGTGGCCAGATTTTGACCGAATCGTCAAAATTCTCAAAAACTGGGCAATCGGAGTCCAAATTGAGAACTTTTTGAGCCTAAACCGCGTTTTGCGAAAAGTTAAGAGCACATGTCAAATTCATGAAAAATGGTTTTGGGACCCCCATTATAAGATTTTTTCACTCCACTTAGAGCTCATTTCTACTATTCACTTGTGAGAGAGAGCTCTAGCCACCTAGAGCACACAAGACTTCCAACAGCCGATACACCGTGCACAGTCATCCGACAGCCACCAGTTATGAGAGGTAGGCTCAACACCTTATGCTCTTCATGTGTATGTGATGTTTTATCGCCAAGACTAGCATAGAACTCCAACGGGGTTTGCAGGGTAGAGACTTGTGAGCTTAGGTAACCACCTAACGGCTAGCCCAATACCAACAAGACTTCATAGGGGGTTTACCCTAGCATAGGAGACCAATCTTGGATGCCCGAAGGAGGCAAGAAAGCAACGGAAGAAACCCTGACATCTCGAGCCTTGCAAGAGGCCACAAAGAGGAAATCCGGCAAAAGTAACCCGAATGATACCAAAACTCATGGGTAGGAGCTTCTCGACGAGCTCTACAAGGCGACATGGGCCACATGGCCAAAAGGCGACCCAAAGTAGGCCTAAGCTTCAGAAACGACATGGGAAATGCAAAGTGTCACTTGGCTCTCACGGCCAAGTGGGACGTCCGTTTGCCACCAAACTTCACGAGCGGCTTACCAAGGCCTTCAACAACCAAGTCCTATGGTGGTAGACCATTACAAATCATCGGAGACATGCAAACGCAATCATGGGCGCTTCCAAGGCGACAAATCACCAAATGGAGCTCAAGTGAAGCCAAAGCCAACAAAAATCACATGGCGAGGTTCCCCAAGGGTTTATGAAGCTATGTTGGTCATCATCTAGAAATTTCATCGCGGAAAAGTGCTCCAAGAGTCAGAAATCACCTCTGAGGCTCCGAAAGGCAATAAGGGAGTTTCTAACTAACCATTTGATTTTTTAAATTGAAATAAAGCACAAAGGACTTGTTCCAAAAAATGTACAGGAGATGTACTACGCGTAGGATGTCTCAAGGCCACTTTTGGGCATCCAACTCTTCATTCAGCCATACACACAGCCTCTACATGTCATTTACATCTAATTTCCCAAGTTTCACTCCATTTGGACCAAGATTGACCTCTTATGCATCAAATAACACAAAGTCAGAGCATAGAGGCAAGAAATGGTCACAGACCTATCAAAAATGATCCAAATCTAGTGAAACTTGAACCACGCACTCTTCCCACCATGTCAAAGCTAATTGTGAGGTCACATCTACAAAATCATGAAAAAGACATCCTACGCGTAGTATGTTTCCAAGCTTGGAATGGCCTCCCTATGGATTTTTTGATCTTCATACATCTTTATCACAGTCATACAAGCCCACCCCCCAAGTTTCCAGCCAAACAAATCACTTTTTGGCCTCATAGCTCCATAGATGGACTTTTCAGATTTCCAAACACCAGAAATGGTCTTCCTACACTCAAAACTTGTCCAAATTCAATTTTAAGACCATGGTGATGATCCACAGGATATGCCCTATCATACTGACAAGTTTCATGCAATTCCGAGCAAAAAGACATCCTACGCGTAGTATGTCTCCAGAGTCATATTGACCTGCTGAGCAAAGTTTGACATCATAAATGAAACCAACATGCTACAAGAAGCCTACATATCAATTTTCAAGTCATTTGGACAACATTTGCTCATCATTATAGGACATCCTACTGATTTGTGCACCGAAAGCCTTAAATAGTCCAAAATTTCACGTTTTGGTGTCTAATTCAAAATCCAAGCACATAGTTGTGATGCACATGTCATAGGCTATCATCATGACAAGTTTCAAGTCATTCTAAGGAAAAAGACATCCTACGCCTAGGATGTCTTCAGGCTTATTTTGAAGCACAATTCCTACTGTTTTCATTTGCAGGGCATCCCTAATCCCTCTTGAGCTCATGTTTCAATTTTCAAGTCAATTGGATAGTTAAAACTAAGTTAATCAGCTAATCTATAAAGAACGCTAAGTTTCAATTTTCAAGTCAATTGGATAGTTTAAACTCAGTTAATCAGCCAATCTGTAAAGAACGCTAATTTTGGACTATTGAGTGCAACAGGATCCATGGCAGTTGCTAAGTCGCCAGCAAAGAAGAAAAGAATGACCAACAAAGATCACCTAGATGAAGTGGAGCCATTTGTAATACTAGCAGGAACCATAAAGCCCACTACCACTTGGTTACAAAGAAACTTACTGGAAGCAAACGACCTCAGGATATACCAAGGCATGTTCAAGGACCCAGAAGGCAATGCCATAGAGCTACCAATGATACCACAGGAACTCAATGAGTTCACGAGAAAACCAGAGATAGTGTCTCTCTTGGAAAATCTAGGCTTACACAACTATTTTGAGGCTTTGCCAATGGGAATTGACATTCAGAGAGTCTGGGAATTTGTCACCACAATAAAGGAGAATGGCATAGCCAAGGTAACAGATCTGCAAGGAAAGAACAGAGGGATTGTAATCACGCCAGAAGTGGTTGCAAAGGCCTTGAACCTCTCTAATGCAGGAGACAGTGTCAACAAGAGACGAGAAGAGAAAGGTTTGCAATGCAAAATGCAAAACCAGTTTCTACACCTTTGGCTGGTCACTTTAAACTAACGAAGGATATGTGTCCAAAGACACAAGAGGAGATAGCCTATATGTCTAAAGTTCCATATGCTGCAGTGGTATGTTCTCTAATGTATGCTATGGTTTGGACAAGGCCAGACATTGCACATGCAGTGGGAGTTGTGAGTAGGTTCATGGACAACCCAGGTAAAGAGTATTGGCAAGCTGTGAAGTGGATACTTAGGCATCTAAAAGTGACAACAACAAATGCTTTGTATTTTCAAGGAACTGATATTTTTCTAGAAGGGTATGCTGATGCAAATAGGTGACAAAGATACTCGAAGGAGCACTACTGGCTATGTGTTCACGGTTGGAGGCACAGCAATAAGCTGGACTTCAAAGCTGCAGAAAGTGGTCTCACTTTCTACCACGGAAGCAGAGTATGTAGCAATGACGGAGGCAAGCAAACAAATTATGTGGCTTCACAGATTCTCAAAAGAGCTTGGATTCAAACAAGACAATTTTGTCTTGTACAGTGATAGCCAAAGCGCTATCCATCTTGCAAAGAACTCAGCCTTTCATTCAAGGACAAAGCACATTGAGGTGAGATATCACTTCATACGCACTCTTTTGGAAGAGGAACAGCTAAAGCTAGGAAAGGTGCATACAAGTGAAAATCCTGCAGACATGTTTACAAAGGTGGTCAACAAGGAGAAGTTGAGCTTTTGCTCATCTTCAATCTACATTCAAGGATAAGAAGCCAGGATGGAAAGCAGTCACAGGTTTGGTTTGGAGATCAGTCTCCAAGTGGGAGATTGTTAAGTATGGAGCCTGATTTACCCCTTGTAATTTTTTGTGGTAAAAACGCACATTTGTAAGGCCCCCATTATGAGGAGAAGCCATCGTGCGTGAAGGAAAATCACTCGCCGAAAATAAAAATCACTCGTTGGAAACCAAAATTTTCACGATCAAAATTCAGGGGCAACTTTAGGCAACTACTTTTTTCCTTCGTCGAAATATTCCTTTTTGCCGGAATATTATGGCTGGACGGCAGCCGAAAAGTGGTCGGAAAACGACCGGTCGGTTGGTCGGTTGGCCGGCGCCCGGTAGTCAATGGCCGGTGGCCGGTGGTTGGAAGTCAATGGTCGGTGGCCTAATTCAAAAGCGGACTTGTCTTCTCAAGGGCAGCCACACATGGGCAGATTGGAGGGTCCGATTTGGACTTATCTACACAAGGGCGGCTACACATGGCTGCCTCTCATGAGAGAGGGAAACCCTTTTGGCCTATAAAAGGAGGCCATTTCTACACACATTTCATAGTGTGAAGTTGATGCAACAAGGTGGGTGTGAGATGGTGAGAGTGAAGCAAGGCGAGAGCTCTATTAAGGGTATAATGCCATAGTAAACTACTTATTATTTTGAAGTACTAAATCCATTAAGTGGCTGCTTTCCCGTAGACGTAGCCCACATTGGGTGAACCACATATATCATGTGTACTCTCTCTCTCTCTACTCTATAATCTCTTGTGTGTGAAATCTATCTCTCTCCATTAAGTAATCTACTCAAATATCTATTTAAGGTATTTCAACTGAAAAAGTGTCCTCTGGTGAAGCAAAAGAAAAATGTATGATTGTCTAGCTCAAGGATTTAAATTCAAGGTGAAGACCCTCAAAGCCAGGAACCTCGGGGTCCCCTTTGTATGAACAAAAATAAGGTGGCAAGTTTGTCTATTGCAGCTCGCAGGCCAGGCATCTCATTTGCTAGCATGTATGATTCCCGTGCTAAAGTTTCATCAGAAGGGCCATCAAGAAATGGAGATATTGAACAGCCGAAGAATGTAAGAGCTAGACTTGAACACGATCTCAAGGAAGTCAACAAAATGACTGAGAGTGGCCCTAGCAACAACATAAGAACTTTCTCCCAAGCAGATTGCAGTGGGTTTGTTGAAGACGTGTTGGTAGATTGGCCTTTACTGCTTTAAAGAAGTTCTTGCCGCAACACATGGAGGTTTTTGATGCTATTACTATAGCATTATGTCCGCACTTATCAGAAAGCAGTTAGCCATGCAAGCTAAGCTAACACTTGTATTTGGGTTCAGTGAAAGAATCCCGAATAGATTTGAGATCATTCAGTGGCTTCAGGGACCACAAATCCTTGGACATAGAGGAGCAGTTGAAAGTACCTCTTACCTATCCAAAGATTTTTGTTCAGTGAGATTCAAAGAGGCCTTTGACGTGGAAAAGATCCTTCACAAATGGACCCTTGTACCTAACAGGACTATGGTCTATGTGGTTCCATGGGCACCAGTGTTCAACTTGGCAGAATCCCTACAAGGGTTTCACCTGGTCTGGGTTGAGTTTGTGGGACTGCCTAACTCATTGTGGGAAAATCTCAGGATGCTTGCCAATCAACTGGGCACCCCCTTATTTGTAACTAACAAGAGAGTTTTAGACAGGGCTCAAACAGGGTTTGTATAGGCTGGAATGTTTCTAAAACGCCACCTAAGAGCATGCTAATCAATGTTGGAGCTCGGCTTGTTACTATTCCACTCAATTTCGGGACATACTTTGGAGGATGTTTTGAATGCAACAAGTTTTTCCACTAATTCACCAAGGATTTCCCCATGAAGGCTAATGGCACTACGACTCCGACAACACAGGTCCCCAGTGAAAGGGAGAACCCAATGGAAGGGATGGAAAAATAGGTTGAGAGTAACAAAGGGGCAAGGGCAGGGGTGGATAAAGAGGTTATGTTACCCAACACGATGGACATCAAGTTGCAGGAAAATTTTGTGGACAAATCAAATCCCACACAATCCCCCAAGGTTCAGACAATGATAATGTGGTCATTGTTCCTGCTTCTACTCCAAAGTTCATGACAGTGTCAACTGCATCGGTTGTTCAAGTCCCTGGTTTGAAGAGAGTCAAAAGGGTGAAGGCAATGGAAGAGACTCCAAACATCTCAAGGCTACAAAAACACTAAAGGGGAAGGGATATGATCCATCCTTCACCCCTCTAAAAGGAGGCGAGTATGCTTTCCCACTGCACAAACCATTTGTAGTACTACAAAAAAGAAATCCCTTGACTTGGAACCCCTGGACTCTCCTGGGACCAAGGAGATGGGTTGTGGGCATGGCTTGGATGAGAAAGAATTTGTCTCTCTATCCCAATGAACCTCTCACTAATCATGGAGCTCTCGCTATCCAATCTTGGAACAACACAAAGGGGTTAAAGACCCAAAATAAGAGTCCCCTCTTCTAGGAGAAATTAAAAAGGAGAAGGGAATCAATTGTTGGGCCATCAAAGAACACCACCTGGATGCTCGTAGCAAGAGAAAGCAGGCTCTAGGGAAAAGACTTGTATTCTATGGGAGAAGGAAGTGACGGTTTCAATGGCGTCCTCAACATTGCTGTAAGAAACTGGAGGTGACGTTGGTTCTGAACCACCCCTCCAGTAGAGTCCTTGGAATTAAAATTAGGTGGGAAGGTCATCCCTTCACCATAGTGAATGTGTATGACCCTTGCAATGAAAAAGATAGAGCTAAATTATGGATGCATCTTAGAGATACTCCTATTGAAGAAGAGTGGTTGCTGGTTGGCGACTTTAATATGGTAGAGAAGAGCAAGGACAAAACAGGTTCTGCCAGTATGCTAGGTGGCTTGAAAAAGAGTAAGTGGAAAAGCTTATGCGAGAAGTGGGCTATGATCAACTTATGGGAAGTAGGCCCATGGAACAACATGCCTGGTTTCACTTACACAAGTCTCCAATATGCCTGTACCGCCTCTAGGCTTGGCAGATATTATTGCTCGAACCAAACTAGTTGTATCTCGTTGATGCTAGAGATGAAGGTGGTGCCAACAAAAATTTTGTCAGATCACATGCCCCTACACATACACCTCAAGAAAAATAAATGGGAGGGGTAGACCCCAAGAGGGGGGTAAATACTGCTAGTAATAGGGGCACACCTATTCAAAGAACCTCTTTTCAGAAAACTAACCAAGAAAGCACTAGCTAAGCTCAAAAAAGATATCAATCTTAACAAACATAGTGCATGGGACTTGTTTTCTTGAAGAATTCATAAAACAATCAAAAGCTTGGGCCCCTAGATTTAAAAATCCAGAGAGGTGCACCTCGAGCATCGCACAGCTGAGGTGGAGCTGCTTACATCCAGAAAGGCAGATGGGCTTGCTACTGAGGAGGAGAACAAGCGGTGGCTTGAATCTAGATCTAGCCTTGCTAATGAACAGCTAGAAGATATCAATAAGGTAAGGCTTCTCTCCAGGGAGACTTTCCTACAACCAGAAGCTTGTAATCAAGCTCACTTTTTCAGGGCTCTGAAAATCAAGAAAAGCCAGGACCAAGTCCACTCGCTCTATGATGAGAAAGGGATTGCAGTTTAGAGCCAAGATGAGATGGTTGGGCTGATGATAAACTATCTTAGCCAGATTAGAGAGACAATCCCTGGAAGTGGATGAAGCCAAAGTGACCTTTCTTAAGAGTGTTGAGAAGAAGGCTCCACTGTCAAAAGCCATCATCCAGAAAGGGGCATTTTTCAAAGATGAATGTTCACTAGCATTGCAAGCCCTCGACAAGGAAAAGTCCTTCGGTTGGGATGAGATAATGATCAAATTTTTTTAGAGAATTTTTGGATGATCTCATAGTCCCAATGACACATTTTGCCAACCAAGCCATTAGTGAAGGATCGTTGGATACAAGTGTGAAGAGAGAGCTTATCAAACCCATCCCCAACAGGTATGGTGTTCTCAACTGAAGCATTGGCACCCTAAAACAATGATGTCGGTAGTTTACAAGATTATTGCCAAGGCAATAGCCCTCAGATTAGCCCCCCTCTGAAAAAGATCATCTCTCCCTATCAACATCGGTTCATTAAAGGAAGGTCCATATATGACAACATGTTGGCAGCAATGGTGGCCGTCAAGTACGTAGCCTACACCAAGCACAAGTGCACTTTTCTATAGCTAGAACTTGATAAGGCTAATGAAAGAATAACATGGTCATATATAGAAGCCGTCATGGAAGCTCTAGGCTTTGGGCCTTGCCTATGTCGCCTCATATGTACAATGGGGGATGGTGACGAGTTAGAGCTCCTATTGATGATAGAATTGTGGGCTCTTTTGAGGTCAAAAGATCTATTTAGCAGGTATTCCCTTTTTCCCCCCTTCTTTTTTCCATAGGATTGCATTCTCTAATCACAATGCTCGAAGCTAATGTTGTGCAAGGGGAGTTGCAAGGCTTGGCTTTACACCAGGAAATAACCAACTCCTAGCAAAACTGCTTGTTCACAATTCGCTCCTCTTCTTGAGGGCGTATCCCCAGGTTGTCAAGAAATATCTGGAGATTGTGAAAATATTCTTCCTGGCTTGGGGGTCCAATTGTAATATTGAGAAGTCAAGGCTAATCTGCCTTTTGAAAAACGACTCCTTTGACCCTTCCGACTGGTCGGGGGGAGATTGTCTCAAAAGGGAAGATATTCAGGCACTTGGGGGTTGGGGGTGGATGTAACTCACAAACAAATATTTTAGTGGGTCCTTGAAAAAATGAGGACTAAAATGAGTAGGTGGGAGTATTCTCTTCTCCCATTCCCGAGCCGAATCAAAGTGATTAATGCATGTATGCTCCCTTATATTGCCTTCACCAATCCTCTTCTCAAGATGGCTAAGTGTCAATGGAAAGAGTTCTTAAAAGCAGTGAAAAGACTTCTATGGAAAAACAACACAAAATCCTCCAGGCCATGGCAGTGGTCCAAATTGGAGTCAGTCGCTCAGCCAGTGGATCAAGGAGGTCTCAGAATTCTGAACTCCGTCGCCCATGTTGAGGCCCCCTGCGCCAAGTTTGTGGTCTCATTGGCTAAATAGGATCAAGCATGGGATATCATGACCAAAGATATGTTAGAAGCAGCTAAACTTGGTTCAAAAGGTGGTAAGTGCGAAGGGGTAGAAGTTCATGACAAACTCTTAGCCCCGACGTGGTCTACCCTAAGTCTGGGGGGCATCTGATCATGGGAATTGGTAAGGAAGTGCAAAAGAGCAGTTGGAGTCTTAAAGTGGGGGGAAGAAACCAAGTACTTGAAGAACTCCATATTGCATTGGTCCCCCTGGCTCTCTAAATTTGTAGGTCCACCACAAAGTCCCTATTGGATAGAAACTGCTAGGAAAGTGATTAAGGGTCTAAATCGACTTGGGCATTTCTGGACGGTGACAACAAGAGCTAGAAAACCATGGAGCTTATCGTAACCCAGTATCAAGTTACTGGTTTGAAGATATTGCTAGTCAATAAAGTGATGAAAGAGATTGACAATGTTGTAATGCCAATCTGTGAATCTGGGTTTGATTGGAATGCTTGCAGATGGCCCAGAAGCAGCCTTTTGTGGAAACCCCATTCTAAAGGCATAAATCATGCAATTATGTATGAGAATAATTGGTCTAGCCCCCTTAACAAGATATGGAAAAGCAAATGGTCGGAACCCGGGGGATTGACCATGGAAAACTTACCACACCACGTAAGTGCGAGGGAGGGGGGGTTCTTTACAAGTTACATAAGCGTATAAGTTAGAGACAGGCCCCCAATAATTTATCTCCCAAGCTTAAAAATAAGGGAGGGGGTATCATATTTATTGGTGGTGGTGGTGTATGTGTGTGTCTGTGTTTGGGGGGGGGGGGGGGGGGGGGGTGGAGAAGAAGTGAGAAAAGGAAAAAATGAGAGGAAGTTTTTGTGTTTCAAAATCATGGCTTTCCAAAAGAGTCTTCCCTTGAACTTGTGAGTCAATAGCTACAAAGATACATGCAAGAACTATGACTTGCTTTGTATCAATTGCTTGTTTTGAGATTATAGTTCATTTGTTGAAGGATGAAAGCTATAAAGAGTTTGCATAGATACAAATTTACACGTAGAACCTAGCACAACTATATAACCATGTTTTTTGAGTAATTCACATGTGTCAAAATTGGAGGAGTAGCTAGAGTGCAGGTTGAACGGGCACCTAGTTTGAAAGTCAAACTAAGACACGTTGAGGGTACATCTAGTTATCTATATAAGTGGTTCCTAAGTACATTGCCAGTCACTATGCTACATGCTCTTTGACTAGTTTTACTCAGTTAGATCATGTGAGACCTAAATTTTATATGTAAGATAAATAGGGGTATGATAATTTTCTGCATTGATTGTCATATAAGTGTATAAAGGGGGGTTATATTCCCTAATATGAGTCATATATAGGGGTTTTATCAAAGTTGTCTGCTCGCTGGTGGCATCCCATTTTGTATATAGAGTGAATCCCTCGGGGGTTGGAAGAACGGTGGGAGCAAGTAATGGAGAACATTTGGAAGCCAAAGTGGCCGCAATATATGAATATACTTTAATGGAAGGTAATGTGGGATGCTCTACCAATGGGCGCAAAGATCCAGGAGAGAGGGATTGGGTCATATTGATGCTTGGGATGTAGGTTAGCTAGTGAGGATCTGACCCACCTATTCATGGAATGCTCGGCTATCAGAGGCCTCACATGAAAGATATACAAGCGGGTCCAAAGGACATGATAGATCGGATTCTTCAATACTGATTTATTCCTTGGAGGCAAGAAGTGAGGAAGACCACATATACATATACCTAGCATAACTAAAAATAAATCTCATTTCTCAATCAATACCCCCGACTATTTTACCCCTTTTTCCATGTCACCATCCGAGAGAGAGAGAGAGAGAGAGAGAGAGAGAGAGAGAGAGAGAGAGAGAGAGAGAGAGAGAGAGAGAGAGAGAGAGAGAGAGAGAGAGAGAGATCTACCTCCACCTAGTTCCCTTTGCAAGCTGTTCAGTAAACTGACCTGCACACACACAGAGGCTCATAAGATGCCTTTGCCCCTCTTCTGCAACTTGTTGAGATCATGCGAGAGAGAGAGAGAGAGAGAGAAGAAGAAGAAGAAGAAGACGAAGAAGAGAATATTACATCTGTAGGAAACTATCCCAAGAGACCGTAAAGATCTAACCAACGAGGAGAGTTGAACTCAAGACCTGTTATTCAAGAGGAAAATAGACTAACCAATCTACCACACTTGGGTGATAGAAAGGTTATACCATTTGCCTCTTCTTATTAGTGCATGCACACACACACCCGAGAAGAAGATAATTTTAACGTCGTAGGAAACTATCCCGAGAGAGAGTGAGAGAGAGAGAGAGAGAGAGAGAGAGAGAGAGAGAGAGAGAGAGAGAGAGAGAGAGAGAGAGAGAGAGAGAGAGAGAGAGAGAATCCCTATCCTCTTTTAGCTACCCCTACACTCCCAAAAATCACTCCTTTGCATTCAACAAGCAGAAGACTGCTCAAGTGCAAGTTTATGAGGGAGAGAGTAATCCGGTGTGCAGGAGCGAGAGAATTCTGGATACAATGCAGAGAAGGTCAATGAGGGGGAGCAAGAGGGTTCTAGCAGGAGCAAGCCAACACACTAGAAAGAGAGAGCTTTGCCTCGGGGGGGGGGGGGGGGGGGGGGGGGGGGAGAGGAGAGAGAGAGAGAGAGAGAGAGAGAGAGAGAGAGAGAGAGAGAGAGAGAGAGAGAGAGGGAGAGAGAGAGGGAGAGAGACGCCTCATTCTCCTTGAAATCACCAAGGGAAGAGAGTCAAAAGATGCCTCAACTTCACCTTTTTCCAAGGATGAAATTGAAGCGAAGCAAATGGAAGGATGGGGGGAGGGAGGTGTACAGGTAGCATGAGCCTGGTATGCGTCGCGTGAGGACAGCCAAGATGGGCGGCAGGAGCAAGAAGCCATGGGAGGAGGATCGAGATGGGCTGTTGTGCGCACCCAGTGGTGTACGGAAAATTTTCAAGGCTGTAAGATGGTGGAGCACATGGAATCTCCAAAGATTCTACAGCATAGAGCTTCTAGATTAAATTTGAAGACCAAAAACATTCCAAGCATTGGAATTGGAAGTCGGGATGAGCATCATTAACTGAAGACGCTGCAAAAAATCTTGGAAATCAGGCTGCAATGAGTTTGAAAAGGAGGTGATGGAGCACATGGAATGTCCAAAGATTCCACAAGATGAAAACCACAAAACTTTTCTGGGAGGCCGAAAATGTTCCAAGCCTTGGAGTTGGAAGGCATGATGAAACGTCATTAATTGAAGACACCTCATAAAACCTTGGAAATCAGGTTGCAATGAAGGCATCTTCCTAACACTCCAATTATAGAGCAAGTGATAGCTATGCCTTTTTAGACTCACACACAACACTTCAAGTAAGCAAGTCCACATTGCTACAATATCCTAGGATACCAGGTTCTTTGTCGTTTATAATCTGATAGATTTTGGAGTGTAGCTGGCTACTTGGTTAGGTTTTGTGATTGCTGTCGCCTTAGGTTTTGTTGTGGTGACACAAGAAAATGAGTAGAACCAATAATAGCTTAGCTTGGGACTGTGGGAAGAAGCAAGTTGTGTCGCATAGTGCTCCATATACGGAAAAAATCTACTAAAGAGAGTAATTGAATCGAGCAAAAGGGTTGCAACTTAACCTAGTTTGGTAGTTGTTTGCAGATTGCACCATTCAACCTAGTAATATCGTCCATTTAGTCTCTAACCATGGAACCATCTTTCAGACACCCATCTTATTCTCAATCAAGCGTAGTCAATTTTCCTTTATTTTTGTATATAGGTTGAATTGCCAAACTGTGAGAAAAGAAATGCATGTCTATTTGATATATAGATACAATGATCGAAATTGAGCATGCACTGGTGAGGAAAACATGTGGCCAAACTAAACTTAAGTAAGCTTTAACAAACTCAAAAATATAAAAATCTTAAACATACTATAAAAATTGAACTACACTATCGACCTGATAATTGTGTACGAATGTCATCCAATTGTGCAAGCGAAGGACAATGTTTGAAACGAGCTACAAAAAAGCGATGTGAATAGTTAAACATATCGTCTTGCAATGAAACGTCACATACTAAAACTGCAAAGTATGGTGGAGAGGTGGCATTGTGGTCTCTCCAAAAATTATAAGGAATGGAAGTCGTGCCCTGCCCCATATCATTTTGTATTGCACCAAGAAAACACATAGTCATGGGGTGTTGGATACAGATAACAAACCTTGTAGTGTTGTCCAGTTGGAGTCACACTTGTGCAATTGAAACGTCCAGGGTTGTGAAAAAATGTCCTCCCTACCAGACACAAAACACGCATTAAGACAAATACAGGAGATGTGGCATATTGATTAAGCTTAAAGAGAAGAAGATCTAATTTTATCTAAGGTTCGCTACATAAAGAGTTATGGGTGCTTTTCGATAGATTTTCCCTTGTTAAAATTGAACTATCTCTCTCTCCTCGGCCGTCAACTCTTTCTCCTGCCTTATGTTGTTGTAGGGTGGATGCATGAATAGGTGGACCAAAAACCTTGTCCCGGACAGAGGTTTTATAACCGGTACATAAAACCATCTCTATTAGTTCAATGCGATATATTCTTTTGAACAGCTTTTTAATTAAATATAGAATTTCCACATCTTTTTGTTAAATATAGAAGACGGCTCTGTACCTCTTAACTATGCACGACCGGTTTTAAATGAAAAGATTGGTTTACATCAGCAGTCAGAACATTTGAACTGGTTGACACTTATATACCACTGGTACGTACCAAGGACATGTGTTCATTTTTTTAACCCTTATTTGTCACTGGTACACATCATGGGTAAGTGCTCACATGTACTGGTTAGGTAAATAACATACCGGTTTTAAATGAAAAGACTGGTTTACATCAGCAGTAGGAACATTTGAACTGGTTGACACTTATATACCACTAGTACGTACCAAGGGCATGTGTTCATTTTTTTTAACACTTATTTCTCACTGGTATACATCGTGGTTAAGTGCACACATGTACTGGTTAGGTAAATAACATACTGGTTTTAAATGAAAAGACTTGTTTACATCAGAAGTAAGAACATTTGCACTGGTTGACACTTATATACCACTAGTATGTACCAAGGATATGTGTTCATATATACTGGTTTGCCTAACCAAGTAAGTGAAAAAACATAGTGGTTTGAAATAAAAATACTGGTTTATAGTAATGTAACACTTTTCCTCAAAGATAATAAAAACCTGCAGTTTTCTTCAATGTTCTTTAACCATATATGTCTTTCATTGTAGGTGGAGCTCTTTCTCAAATTCAAAGACCAATACCCTAAAATTGCAATAAGGCAGCGGGTGTTTGAGTACATGAATCCATATTTTGTGCGGAAATTGAGAGACCGATATACTTGATGCTGCATTTCACATGTTCAAATGTCCTTCCTAAAGGATGACATAAATCACATGTGAAGTTCTGTATTCGGTCTACATGGAAAATCTTGCCAATGTCAATGCAACATATGCAAAGACAATGGTGGATGCAAGGCACCAAAAAAACCTATCAAGAGTGTAACAGCCTTATTGGACTCTATACTGTGTCCAAAATCAGATACGTCCACCTTCCATGCCCTTGCCTGCTTGAGTGGTCAATGTAAAAGGTGTGGCCCGGATAAGTTAGACTTTTGTGCTGCAGAGGATGCATTTATTGCTAAAAAGATTGTGGTGAAGATTTTTGAGGACCTAGAAGTAGGAACTGCGCGTGACGGTCTGAAGAAGAAAAGGAAAGTCTTGTCGCATAAGGAAATATCATGCCAGGATCTCTCAGTCATGTTCAAAGACCATCTTAAGAAATACATAATGCATAATTTTGTGTATAGATGGCAAGAAGAACAATATAAGCAAAGCTTTCCAGAAGATGTTGTGTCAATTGTTGACTTTGCTGAAAATTATAGTTTCAAAGAACAAAATGAGATTCAGTCCATGCACTGGTATTCAAATCAAGTAACTATTTTTGTGCACATAACATATTTCCGAATTGCAGGTAACGACATCACCCTAGATCAGTATTATTTCTTAGTGGGAAAATTCTTCACCATATTTTCCATCAAATTTCTTGAGCAGTAATCCATTAAGGTCCAAAATGAGAACCCTACTCTAGACGCTCAATGGAGGTGGTGTCCTTGGCCATATTAGTGGGATTCTTTTAATTAGTATATACCATAGAGGAAACACGAGCACTGCAGGAGACAACACGTAATTCCATATTGCACGAATGTCAGCCCTACCATTCTGCTTGTCAGCCCTGAACCTATCTGCAAGGCACCATTCTTCAACTGAAAACATATCTGCAGATGCAAAATTACACAAGACTCAAATTTAAATATGCAATTAGGAAATATCTATAATTGAAATCATACAATAAAAATACACAATGTTCAAAAATTAGGCACAAGATGAAAGAGACGTCGAATGGGAAAGAAAGTTATATTAATTTCAGAAGTGGTTACATAAAAAGAAACATAGGGGGGGCAAACTATAATATTTTGCAGGCTCTGAGTTTAGGGTCAAAACTTGTGCCGGTATTCTGCATCTCCTTAGTGTCTTCTATGTCCATCTCCTCTTCTAGCTACCCCTGGGTCTCTTCCTCTTCCTTGCTTTTTTGCTCCATTTCAGGCTTCTCATCTCCAGTCTTCTCGATTTTTTTCTTTTTACCTTTCTTATATGATGAGCAAGGGTCTCCTCGGGACTTCCCTCCAGCTTGACATCTACACGACCATCAGCTTTAGAAAGCTGTGCAGCAAAAGATCACTTATTAGAGCCATAATCAATGAAAAAACTTACTCTTGCCACATTGGCCTCGTTTTCTCGGGGTCTTTGATCTTGTCACCCGCACGCCAGTGTCTAGCAACACATCGTCTTCCTCATTCTGAGTTTTCCCTTTAGCACCAGTCATACTCTGCTCCTTCACCTCAAAGTTTTGTTCTTCTTCTGTTGTTTTCGAAACAGGTTTCTCAGCATTACCAGGGACATTTTCATCAAGCAATACCTCCATAGGTGTCTTGTATGTAGGCGTCACTGCATCGTTCCCTGTGTCTTTACCGGCAGTAGTTCTGAAGCAGCTTGACTCTGAAAAAACATCAGTGAAGACAAAAATCAACCACCTGATTACCCATTGAAACAATTTTCTCACCTCTTTTTGGGCATGGTTCAACTGGCTTCTTCTTTAGAAGGGATTGGTCTTCTACAGAAATAACTTCGGGGCAACCCTTCAGCATGCACTTTCCTTCCTCATCCAAGTGAGCATAGAAGAATGCATGGTATGCATGTGAACAAGGCAATAGAACAACATGTCTTGAGCGATTGTGATCATGAATTTTTACACCACAAGCATCGCACACATCAATGAGAACAACACTATGTCCAGGAGCTGAAACTCGTGCAGGCACGACTATGGTTTCAGGTAGCATTGGTTGACTAATCATGTGTCACAAACGTGACATAGAGACCAAAGGTTGCCTCACGGTCCAAGAATTTGGATAATTCTTCCTATAGGCAAGAGACCTCTCTTATCAGACAATGTCAAACAGGTATAAAATCGGTATGAATGCTTGAAAATCGGTATAATGATGTTATCATACCAGTATGATTACATCCTACCGGTATGATTACATCCCACTGGTATAATGTTATTATACTGGATAGTATAACATCATACCTGTAGGATAACATTATACGGGAAAGATAACATCAAACCGGTTGGATTTTATCATACCGGTTGGATGTAACCATACCGGTAGGATGTTATCATACGGGTAGGATTATATCCTAAATCCTACCGGTAAGATGTAATCATACCGGTAGGATATAATCATACCGGTAGGATGTAATCATACCGGTAGGGTATAATCTTACCGGTATGATAACATCCTACCGGTATTGTCATCTACCCTTACCGAATATGATATAATCCTACCGATATGAAAAATCATACCGTATGGTACTTTGTAGGTATTATACTACAATTAGATGGAGTTAAAAGCATACCTGTGCCTGCTGTAGGGTGGCTTTTGCTTGGTCAAATTTTTCTTGGAGGCTGTCAAGCAAGCCTGTTGGTACATTGGCATCGTCAGGGAAGTGCATTCGGATGGTGTCAAGGGCACCCTCGCAACGGTGCACATCAGCAACAGATTTGACCACTGAATCCTTAGCCTTCTGACACTCGGCTGATACATTGTCATGAGATTTTCTAACCTCAACAAGAAGTTCTTGCAAGGAAGTGGATACTTCAACACTAAACGCAGACTTAGTAGTCGCAAAAAGCCCACTTCCGACTGGTGTACTTCCGGATGGGGTATTTACTAAGAAGATGGTAGAACCACTTGGGGTTCCTGTGGATACTTGGAAAGTCTCTAACTTCCATTGTTCTCTTTTCCTATCTAAGTGACCTTCATTGGTCACATTCTTCACCACCTCAGATGCAAACTCATCCCACTTTACCGGACCTGTGCATACGAAATAAACATATCCGCGTGCAAACTTGACTCCCAGCAGATAGTTTGGTGGTTTGGATTGGTACCCCTGCTTGTAGAGCTCGTAGAGTGCCTTGTAGTGATCCGGCCTTGCTGTTTTTATCGGCACTTTTTTCTCCTTCACTGGAAGACACGTGAAAACTTTCATCTAGTCGGATATGGGCACATCTGCATCTGTCAACTTCCTAACATCTTTCCCCTCAAGACTTAGCCCATATTCCCAGTGAAAATCCTCCTTTGTCGTGCAGAATTCCTTTAATGGCACCTCCACATCCTTGGGGTGAACAAAGCGGCTGATTTTGGGAGGAGGCTGTAACTTCTGTCTTTGAAAGGAATAAATCCATATTCATTACTCAATGTATCCACACCTCAGTACTCTACTACACATACAGGTCCGCTGTACACAACACAGAGAGTGACATACCTTCGTGGGAGAATGTCCAGTCTTTGTGGGGGAGACCTGTCGGGCTGCATTCCTTGGGCTCTTTCTTAGGTTGCTATCCATAGCAAAGGATAAGCAACGTGCACAGGGGGCTGTAGAGTGAGCTGAGAAAGGCACAGAAGGAGAAAGGCGCAGAAGGAGAAAGGCACAGAGATACAGAGAAGTCACAGTCATGAAAACATTCGACTGAACGTTCGTTCTGACGTGGGATCCACACGTGTTTTTGAATCATCCACGTGATTTTGAAGATTTTGTATCCTCCACACGATTATTTAATTCAAACAATTCTTGCCCATAACACCAGTTTCATACCCCCTAAATTTTAAGCCTCCAAAAGAAACTTTCAACCGGTTAAAACCGGGCCACCTATTCATGCATCCACCCTGTAGCTAGTTTCCTATTTGCAGTGTGCGCTCTCCTTGTAGACCAAGCAGGGCTTCTCCTCAATTATGCAACTCGTGGCCATGCAGTAGCATGCTATCATACATAGGGTTTAGGATTCTAGGAGTCTTTCAACTGTAGGGTTCTGTTCATGGGACCGGTCAATGCTTGAATATGACCTTGGCAAGAGAACCCCGTGTTGCAAACTTGCATCAGCCAAACAATACATTCGCCTCCCTCTTTCTCTATGCAAGGTTGCATGATAACGGGCGTCTTGAGTTCAGTGTCCCCATAGAGGAAGACACCATATTTAGTCCATTCATTACTATTGTAAATGCGGATCTGGTGAACTTTGTACTTGTTTACTTCAGTGCTAGATGCTTGATATCAATATGCATATGTCTTGTTATATTCTGTAGATGTTCTATACCAACACCCACCAAGCAAGTCTAGCTATCACAAAAGGGTGCCTATAAGAATAGATGGAGAGGATACAATGTGTGTGACAGGAGGCTTATGATGAGTTTGTCTGGAGGATTTATCCAAGGCATTGAGGCTTAGAAGTGAACGGACTCTAGAGAGGCCGCCTCGTGGAGAACGGCTCTTAGAGTATCAGAATATACGTCATGGACTGAATGCTCTCAAGAACTCCCTCATTAGCCTGAGCTTGGGAGGTCTGGCACTGGGCCAAGGAGGCTTGGTAGCTAGCCTGTCAAGGTGCTGGGCAGTCAACCATGAATAGCTGACACTAAACACGAACACAGACACACACACACACACACACATACATTCAAAAACATTGAGAGAGTGAGGCACGCATGAGAGGTAAGGCAACAAACGAGGGCTCATGATATGCTCTTCTCCCCACGTGCAGAGTCACCATAGCAGGATTTTGAACTATATAACCAGAGGCAAGTTAGCATGCTGATGGCATTTTTTGAGCAGGCATGGTGCCCTTTCATCACCTACGCCCCCGATATCTGTTGATCGACAAGAATGACTTCCATCTCTCTCTGTCTCTCTCTCTTTCTCTCTCTCTCTCTCTCTCTCTCTCTCTCTCTCTCTCTCTCTCTCTCTCTCTCTCTCTCTCTCTCTCTCTCTCTCTCTCTCTCTCTCTCTCTCTCTCTCTCTCTCTCTCTCTCTCTCTCTCTCTCTCTCTCTCTCTCTCTCTCTCTCTCTCTCTCTCTCTCTCTCTCTCGCACGCGCGCGCACGCAAAGAATGGCGAGAGACTTACCTAAAGAATATTGAATTGCAGGCTTTGCAAAGCTTCATCTTCAAACTACTACGCGTCTGCAAACCTGTGAACTGTTGCCTTTGTGAAGCTTCAAATTGCACCTCTATGAACCTACAAACCTGCGAAACTTCTTTTGTTTGCCTGCCAACCAACGTCGCTTTTTATGACCTTTTTTTATTAAATTTAAACTTGAAGCTCTAAAGCTTTGTCACGTGGTGGCTTGTCCGAGTAGATAGAGGAAAATAAGCCTTTGGCTCACCAAGTAAACACATAGCAAGTCTCTGCATTCTCCATCCCTATCAATGCCAACATATACATAGTTGAATCTATACCTATGATCATCATGCACTTGGTGAGTCCTTTGATCAGAATCCTTGTGGCTATGATCGCTTCTATGTCATCCTCTTTGTCACTTTTATACCTTCCCTTATGTCGATTATGTCTACAATGATCTTCATCATCATGTTGATCATGTCTAATGCAATCTCCATCATCATCCCTTCTGCTGATGTGACTTCCATCATCATGTCCGCTATCAATGTATACTTATTCTATCATGTCCATCACCAGTGCTTCAGTGTTGTTCCTCTTCTTTTTTGGCTTAGCCTCATGCTCAAGCATATTTTGCCTATCCTATGCAAGACGAGCCTTGCTACCTATGGGAAGTCTCAGAGAAAAGTAATTGCCTCGTGTGAGGTGGGCTATTGTTTTATCTCACGTTGTGCTGCAAGATGAGCCTTTCTGCCTATGGGTAGCCTCAGAACCAAGTAGTTGTTGTATTGTGCGCGCTGTGCTGTTTTGCACAACAATGAAATCTAAAAGCTTTGCTTGATTGCAACCATTAAAGTGGTAAATTGTTGTATATAATTGAGTTAAAAGCATCGGCTACAGCAATCGTCAGATCTTTTACTGATCAATGATGGGTGCAAGGCCAAGTGGTTCACTCCAGGGCCCAGAAAGTGAAAAATCACGTTAGGTTTATCATGTAAATATGGTAATGAGTACACTCTAACTCTAAGGCACATTAGACGAAGATAAATGGATCAACTTTGTAAGTACATTTATTAAGCTCATAAAGCATGGGAAAAAATACGTTATAAGAAGCGAGAGCATGGAATTTTAAGCTTCAATAGCTTATCTAGGAGGTGCATGCGCTACCTTTTATTTGGCTAGCATATCAAGGTTTTGTTGCGACTAATAGTCTCCCTCATCTTATGCCGCTAAGGCTTGATATAGTCAAACAAATCTAGCCAAGCATACACATGGGAGAGAAAGTGATGTAAAGAAAAATAAAGAAGCCAACTCATGGTGACCAAATGCATCTTGAGGGACACCAAGAGGTACAAAATGATATAGAACTAAGGAAACTTTGGGAGAAACGCTACATGAAAGTGAAAGTTTAGAAGAGGAAACCTAAGAAACTCTATGGAAGATTAGTTTGTAGGCACCTCCTTCGATGGAAACCTCTCTCTCTCTCTCTCTCTCTCTCTCTCTCTCTCTCTCTCTCTCTCTCTCTCTCTCTCTCTCTCTCTCTCTCATGCTGGGATGCCCGCCGCAGAGCACATTGGCCTAACATAGGAGAGTTTGACATGTGGGAAGATGGTGATGCTGAAATGCCTTCCTCATTTATGTATAGTATAGATGCTAGAACTACGAAAAATTTGGGAGAAAGGCCAAATGAAAGTGAAATTTCAAAGGAAGAAGAGGAAACCTAAGAAATTGTATGGAAGAATCCACAAAAGCCCAAGAGGAGGAAAAATTTAACCAAGAAGAAGAAAAGAAAATCCAACAAATGAGGTGGATACCAAGGTCGAAGAAGGGAAGATCAACCTAGCTAAACAAGATGTTGAAGACTAAGCTAGAAAAGAGGAAGAAGATAGGAAGGGAGATGAAGTCAGATCAGATGAGGACCACTCGAATGGCAATGGTGATGCTGATGAATTTTAACTCCACCTTCTCCTGGCAAGCAGTGTTTCTTCTAAGGGAGACAACAAGGTTGGGTTTGGGCAAATACGACAAAGATCATTGCACCAAATCTTTCAAATGAAAACACTTGCAAAAGCAATTTTGTTCACTGGGAGTGCATTAGTCATGGTTGATAGCCATCATTAACAAGCATGCATGAAAATTGATGAGTAAAGTCTAGGATCTTCAGCCCCTTCATAGCACACAATACGGAATGATCAAAGTAAAAGAGCGTGTTTTGAAAATAATTCTTGGGTGTTGGTGTGTCCAAGAGGAGAGACGTTGATAAAAGCTATTGATGGTTTCAATGCTATTAAAAGTGGTAAATATATTATTGATATCTTCATTAGTGTAATTAAATCAATAGGTGTTGAACATGTCATTCAAATAGTCATGAACAAGGCAAAGAATTATAAGGATGTTGATAACATAATAAGAAGGTGATTTTCACACATTTATGCCAATGACTAGAATATGCACAATTTAAACTTGGTGCTAAAAGATTGGTATGCTAGTGAAGAAACTACATCGTTTGCCAAAATAATCGACATCGCACATCAAATTTTGAAGTTTATCTTGAAACAACAAAGAGTGTTTGTGTTTGACTTAATCATGATGCATATGTCAGTTATGTTGAAATTTCTTGATGAAACTCAATTTTGTATGCACTATTACACATTGGAAAAACCTCCTATACAATAAGTGTGTTGTGATTGATACTTTCGATTGCATGTCGTTTTGACGAATGGCAGCTCGACCAGTCTAAACGAGTGAAAGAGAAGATTGCGAGTTTACAAGAATCCATAAACAAGCCTGCTTGGTGGAGGAGTGTAACAGATGCATACCACATAATAATGCTTGTTATATTTTCAATTTTCAATTTCCAATTTGGATCAAAAAGCGCCAAACCTGGAGAAAGTGTGGATGACTTGGTGGATAGACTAGCAAAGTTTAGAAAATCTAGAGGAGTTAAAAGAGTCTGTAGTAGACAAGGAGTGACGAATACCATTTTTTGCAAAACAATAGAAAGTTGTGTCCAAGTACTTTCATGCAAGGTAGAAGAGTGCTCATAGTCCACTCCATAGTGTAGCTTACATGGATTCAAAGTATTGGAATTTAGTCTGTTTTTGTCTAGTGGTAGCTAGTGGGATTTCTCTTGTAAGCGGTGACTCAGTCTACATAATGTGCATAGGAGTTCCGTTTGCCATACAATACTAGCAACATTTGTTTTGATGTATCCCTCACTCATAGTTGATTGCACACTATTGTCAATGGATGCAATATCATTTGCAAACCTAACATTTTTTGTGACCTTCGGTGATGGCAGGGTGCTTTGACTAAATTCACACATGAATTTATTGTTTAGTGGTTCCAATTTAAACCCTTCAGGTGTCTATGCATCTTTACGTAGATTTTGAACTTGTAGTGCTTTTAATGGAGTCTCTAATGGTAATGTGAAAGCATTTGAATGCACCAAAAATGATGGGTGAGATGCACTTACATCAAATTTTGTATTTCCACTTTGCTATGTGCTTTGCTTTGCAATTGCTATATCCTTGTTGTCCAGATCCCTCTAAGACAATTCTTTGGAAAATGTCCTTATTTTCTAAGGGTAGCCAAGAATACACTTAGGTTATTTAGATGCACTCTCATACACTATAGGTAATTTTCTCTATTTAATTCCTTAATTTTATGGCTAGTTTTAGCACAAATAACTAATTTATAGATTCTAGTGAATGAATTAGGCTCTCAATTATTTAATTTCCATGAATAGATGTAGTTAATATTTCTTTACCATAATTATCTCTTAATTAACTAAAATATCCTTATAATTTTTTATCCAATTTATATGTAAAAGTACAATTTTGCTAATAATAATTATTTAAATTAGATCTTTAAGATTATCCTAATCATCTTAGGCTACTTTAAGAAAGAATTAATGGATCTGGATTTTTGGTAACTTTCACATCTAGTTTTCTAACTTTTAAGTCTAACTTTAGGATTATTTCAACTAAAAATAGCAAAAATTAATAATACGTGAGTTTTATTTTAAAATAAAAATAAAAATTTGATTAGATTAAAATATAGATGGGATTATAAGAATTTAAGTTTTGAAGGCCATATGAATAATTAATGAAATTTCTTATATCCTAGGAGTTTTAAAATTAACTAAAAAAATACATAGAGTTAAAAATTGGACAACATAAGTTTACCATTGTCCTTCCTAACATCCTTAAGATTTAGGAAAATTAAATTCAACTTAATTTTTACAAAAGAATTTAGTATTTTAGTAGGTCAAAAATTAGTAGTGTGGTTAAAAATTGACAAAAATTGATAATGCATGTCTCTTAATCATGCAATAGAGAATCCAATCTACCACTAATTTTTGTCTCAAGATATAATTTTTCTAGTCTTCACTATTCAAAATTAAGCTCATCAATATTTTTCTTAACCCTTAATTAATAACTTAGCAATGCATTACACTCATTGAGAGCATAATTATCATTCCTAATTACTCAATTAAAATTGATCATGCATAATATATTAAGTATGATTAGCATAATCACTCTTTCCTAGGAAAATGAGGTGAGTAATTAATAGACATTGTGGCATAGAGAAAGACTTAGCATAATTGCATAGAGATTCTCAAAAAAGTTTAGCATAAATATAATGCTTAATTTACCTTCTTAATCACTTGATTTATTGATATCTAAGTAGTTTGTGGATTCTCTTCTTTTGGAAGAAGTATATATTTTGAGTGCACCACAGTGTTCCCAAAACAATGTGTAAATCAGTGAGACCTCATAGCTATATATAGCTTTTGCCAAGCACGGGGCTTACTAGAAGCTACCCCTGTTGCTGCAGGAGCAAGCCCCTACCTTGATTTCTTGTCATACCATGCTATTTTTGGCCTAGTGAGGTCCTGGAGATCACGTAGTGCTTCTACATTGTTACATTGGTCAAATTATATGGTTTCCAAGCCTTGTAGTAGCTTCCATGCTTCACTTGAGAGCCACACTACCCCCCATGTGACTCCATGTGATTTCATATTTTTCATCTCGTAAATTTCCAAAAGATCTACAAAAGTCTAAGGTTCCTATAAAGTTTCAAACTGGGTTTCAAGGGTCTAGATTTGTCCGATTTTGGAGTAGAGAATTTTCATGTGAAGTAATGCCCAATTTTAGATTCTTAAATTATCATACTTTACCCAATTTATAGTTCCCTTTAGCCATTTATAATAAAAGAATGCTAATTCTAGTGGAAAAAAAGAAAGTGGGTACCTTGTACTTGTGTGAGCATTTTCGTTGGATACTTCACAAGAGCTGGTGACATGAGAAGTGTACCTCAAAAGACCCTATAATTGTCCCCTTGGTTATACATGTGCAACAACCCCCCCCCCCCCCCCCACCCCCCCCCCCCCCCCCCCCTCCGGTTTCGGGTAGTAATTTTATGATAATGAGCCCCTCCATGAATTATGTTAAGTTATATATGTCCACTCTATGACTTTATGCTAGTTAGCACACAACCTCTCTGTGAAGTATGCTAACTACTTGACAGAATTATGCTAACAAACACTTTTGATTCTAACTGGCACATAGGCTCTCTCTAAAGTATGCTAACTACTTAATATGGTAACTAACACATTTGATGCTAACTAGCACACAATCCCTTCATGAAGTACGCTCACTATTTGATTGAAGTATGCTAACTAACACATTTGATGCTAACTAGCATACAACCTCTCTATGAATTGTGCTTACAAATTTTAAAGTATGCTAACTAACTTTGTTTTAAGGTAGCTAGCATACAACTTCTTTGTGACTATATGGTAGTTAATAGTTGGCACTCTCCGTTTCCATGCTAAGGTAGCTACCAAAAAATGAAGCATAAAAAAAATTCTACAAAGCATAAAATTACTAAAAAACTACATAGCATAAATGTTTTGAGCATATGTTTCCTAACACCCAAAAAATTCACAAAGCATAAGCGTGTTGTTTGGTCAATTTTTTCACAAACATAATATGGTACAATTGGTTAGCTAGTTAGCATGGGCACAAAAATGTTGGGCACAAAAATGGTGAGTTGGGTGCTTGTTGTATTGCTATTGTGATCATTAGGCTTCTTTCCCTTTTCTTCACACTTAGCCTCCTTCTCCATCCACTCACATTCCCTTCGTTCCCTTTCTTCTTTTGTCTTGCATTCTCTTTCCTCTCTATCACGTCTTCATGTCTTTCTGCCTCCTCTCCTCCCTATGGATGGTGATCTATCAAGAGCTTACATTTGGCTTGGTTGATCGATTCTTCTTTAGTCCTTTTTATCCCAACCTCTGAGAATGCATCAAGTTCAATCTCAAACACATTATCCATTGTGTAGCCAAGCATGTCCTCCGATTGAAGACACGAGAATAGCCAATCTTACATCTCAAAAACTAAAAAAATAATCTCGCTTGATGGTCAAGAGATGGAGCTACCCTCAAGGTTTTCTTGCACTTTGTACTAGATGTCTCGTCCATTATTAGGGTGCTGGTGGGATCGTACGGTCCAAAGAAGCTCTTGTGAAACTTGCTTTGAGACGTTCAAATGATGGGTTTGGGATGTGCCGCTTTCTAATCTCCATTTTTCAAACCCGACGCACTTCCAATATGAATAAGTACCTAACCTTCAATTCATGCATCCCAAACATAAAATATGAAGAAGAACATTGAGTAGCCAGTTCATAAGAGATGATAACAAGAATAAAAATATATAAATGTCTTGGTTACTATATCCAAAAAGATGATAATAAAAATCAAAGAGACGCCAGGCACATTGCCATTAATTTCCATTAATTCTATGAGATTGTTGTACATTGCTTGGAAAAAAGGCACACAAAACACACTAAGTAGGCTAGGGATTCATTTAGTTCAGCCTTTTTTGTATACATTGATGCGGCGTTCACAATGACGGGGATAGGGAAACAATTGGATAAGCTTTTACCACATTTGCGAACAAGTGGATTTAGCTACATTGCACTTTAAAAAGCCACCTCCTTTCCATCTTTCCCATTGCCTTGCCCAGATCCATCATAGCACCATCCTCTACATGCTCTTTCTTTTTAAATATCTATCTTTATGTGCCCTGTAACGTTATGCATTCAAACCAATAATATTAGCAAAAAATCTCTAGCAATTAGTACGTTCTAGGTAGCACACATTATAGAGCAAGCATGCTTATATTGACCTGGTAACATACTAAAATATTTTTGGTGAAGAATAAAAAATATTAAACATACTAGAAAGAACATACTAAAACATTTTTGGTGAAGAATAAAAAAAATATTACACATACTAGAAAGAACATAGCATACGCTTACATGGTTTTTAGCACAAACAAGACATTTTTGCTAACAAGGATCCTACATATGCTAACAGGCAAGACACATATGCTAATGGGCCTAAGGCATTAGCTATTAGGCATTGTGTATGTGGTGAAGAGAATCATGCGTATGCTAACAAGCACGACACATGCTAATGGGCATAAGGCATGTGCTATCAGGCATCATATTATTCTAAAAGGCATCTTGCATATGCTAACAAGAATGACACATGCTGATGGGCATAAGGCATTAACTATTAGGCATCGTGTACGTGCCAAAAAGAATCATGTGTATGCTAACAAGCATGACACATGCTAATGGGCATAAGAAATGTGCTACCTGGCATCATGTATATGCTAATAATCATTTTTCATATGCTTACAAACAGGACACATGCTAATGGGAATAAGGATTGTGCTATCACACGTCTATATATAATAAAATGACATCTTGTGTATGCTAACAACCAAGAATAACGGGCATAAGGCATGTGCTATCAAGCATCTTGTGTATGCTAAAAATCATTCTATCTGTGCTAGAAAGCAGGACATATACTAATGAGCATAAGGCAAGCACTATCAGGCATCCCCTATATGCTAACAAGCTATCTTGCATGTACAAACAAGGACTTATCACACATGCCTATGGAAACTAGCTTCTCTCTTATGCTAAACAAGGGTTTCTCTCACAATCATATGCTAAAATCCATGCATATGTAGCACATGTTAATAGAATATATGCTAAAGAAAATTACTAGATATGTTACCTAGCTAGCATATAGTAATATGCTAACTAGCATAGTTTGTGTAGTTTGTAGGCACAATACGTATTCTAACTAATATAGTGAACATGTATGGTTCTACCATAGTTGGCATGAAGAAAGTGTTTGCTTATGTTAGCAAGCATCCCTTATATGGTAATCAACATACTACATGTCATGCGCAACAATATGGATGAAATTTTAACCAAGTTAGGGGTGAGTAGGCCCCCCTATCTAGAAGCTCTTGCGTCCTAGCAATCATGCATGGCTCCTACATTTTCTGACACTAGTGGCCGCTCTTCAGCCTATCGACATAAAAAAGCAATGCATTTTGGACTTCCCTGCGGCGTCGAGAATATTGACTATGATTTCTATTCACATATCGATTGTGATATCGACACTTTGCAAGCTCTATATTGTGTGACATTATTGGTGGCTCTTCAGCATATTGACAAAAAAAAAAGAAATGATTTTTGGACTTCCCTTCGACATCGATAATATTGACTATGATGTCTATGTACATATCGACTGTGATATCGACACTTTGCAAGGGGGGGAAAAAAATTGAACTTGGCCACCGCGAGCTCATTTTGAGCTATTCATGTCAAGAAGCAGATCCACCTCTCCCCTTGTGCTACAAGTAATCTTCACTACTCTCTTTCTCTCTCTCTCTCTCTCTCTCTCTCTCTCTCTCTCTCTCTCTCTCTCTCTCTCTCTTCTATAAAATTGTGCAAACAAAAGACACACACACACGCACGCACGCACACGTGCACACACACACACAGTAGATCTACACAGATATAATGTAGATCTGCATACACACAATCAAACACAAGCACGTATGCACACAAAATTCAAAGAAATTTAAAGAAAACCCGTTGTTTGTAGTTAATTATTAAATTAAGAAAATTAATTTGAATTTGAAAGATTTTAATGTTTTTTAAATTAATTATAGTCTTTTTTGAATATCAATGTAAGATTGAATTTTGAATTTAAATTTATATTATCATTTTTAAATTTATAATTTTTGTTAATGTTTAAAATGCAATATTTATTTATTTATTTGCTATCAACTTGTGTTAAGTTTAAAAATTGAATTTAAATTTAGGAAAGACAGATTCCTATCTTGTTGTTTATGCTTGGTGTTTCACATTTGGCTTGTCCACTTGCCTATTGATGGTTTGGTCGAGCTGTTTGCATTCATGTTAGGCATTTTTGGAGTTCATTTGCATTTTTTATAAGATTAAGTTTAGGTTCATGGTTATGTACCATCTTTCGAGTCAAGTATAGGTTTGAATTAACTTTATATTTATGGTTGTGTTCACAAGCATCATGAGTAGCAACGATGGTGTGGGATCGTCAGATTGAGATGTTTATCTCTTGGCCAATATTTCATGCCCTTGTAATCAATGCAAATGGGACATGATGTGTTGCAAAATAGCATGTCCACAAATATGGCAAGTTTGATCTATCAATTATAGATTGAATCATTGCCAATTGCAATTTATTGGTAAATGTGAACAAGAGTAGTAAAACATGTCTTTCTCAACTATTTTGTACTATAAATCTTAAGTTCTCAGTTCTTTAGGACTCATGTGATGGACATCATGCAACAATCCTACAGGTTACAAGGCATAACATGGCAACCATCTTTTTGCAACATTTTTTCAGCCTACTCAACGTCTTCTTCCTCATATGTGTATATATTTTTCTACGCTATTAAGTACTCTTCCCAAAAATGTCACCTTAGTCATATATTTCTATTACCACCCTTTTCTTTTATGCTTTGTGAATAAAATTAAGCGTACAATAACCAACTATCTACCCCCAAACTTTCTTACCTCTTGTAAATTAGTAGCAGAAAAATAATATATCCATCCTCCATACCATATAGATAAATTATCATGGAAATCAACTCTCCACTTGTCTTTACCAAAGATTATGGTCCATCTCTACAAGTCTTCTATGCCCCCTACATAGGTGGCCCAATATCTCTTAAGAATATACATATAGTTTTTCTCCTTTCAAAAAAACTCAAATTGTATATTATTTTCACAAGAAAATAATATTGTGCCCTCCTCTATTTGTTTAAGCATCATACCCTTTTGAAAAAGCATGATTCCCCTTGGATGCATACAAGCAAAGGGCCCATACAAGAAGACTTGGAAGCAAAAGGTTCCCTAGCCTAGTGTGGACCTTCCAAACCGAATTCCTTGGTGCATGGGCATGAAGAATAGTCCAAATTCATATCAAACATGTTGAGAAGGTCAAATTTTCCTTTTGAAGCATGTCATTCCGAGCTACAGGTAACAAGTTATGGTCAAAAATAGTGTAAATCTGTCAGATTCGCAGCAAATGGGAACTGTAAATCAAGTAAATCAAAAGGGTGAGATCTTATTTTGCCCCTACTCATCTTCTAAAAGAGCAACGAGTGTTCAAGGTCACTTGCATGTGATGGGACCAACCTAAAGATGCTTTCTAAATGCCAAGACAAACAAGTTGAGATACCCCACAGTAGCCACCCGTAGGGCCTCATGGTGGGGCCCACCTACATTATGCACCCCTATGGAGCCTTCACAGTGAAAAATGATATTTTTTGTGAATAAATAGTCCATTTTATGTCCAATACTCAATGAGTGGTCAAAGGACACTTAATTAGGGCTAATCACTCACCCTAATTAAGTGTAGCATAATCCCACTCCTGCACAACTATAAATAGCCCCCCTTGGAGAGACTCAAGGACACACACCTATATTTTCAACTTCATGTTGTTCTTGATCAATAGTAGAGAAACCCCCAACTCTCCCTCTTTCACATCCTCCCTCCTAACCCTCCTCTTTGGAGGAAGTGCAACTCTATCCTCCACTCTTTCTATTCTACAATCTCTTACTCCATCAACCCAATAAATCATTGTAGCACCTCAATAACTTGTAAATACATCATGATCTCTCTCATGGTTATGTTAATGATCATTAAATCATCTTCAAACAATCAAGTGTCGCAATTCGTGATGGTTAGCCAGCATCTGTCTTTCCCTTAAAAGGTGTGCGAGAAATCAAGTAAGTGTTCTACTCTCAATTTACCATTGGTTTGTTTCTCCACACTTATTCAATTAGTCTAAAGAAATTTCTCACTCCAACTCTCTTTTGCTTCATTACATATGCATGTGGCTACCTCTCATGGTGATTTTATTTGTCACGACATTGCATAGATGGAGATGAGCTCTCTATGCAAAGTGTGTTAGTTCGATGTAGGTGATTCTCTTGTGTGTTTGAGAGGCAAGTCTTGTGCACATGATTTTTTAATGAGTGCTTGAAGGAGGAGAAGTTTGGATGTATCATGGGTATTCTTATGGGGAGAAGGTGAATGCTATTCCAAAAATTGCATATTCACATTTGATGCATGGCATTGGGTTGCATAATCGTTGATGGTGTCAAGTGTCCAAAGTGTACATAGAGTAAGGGGTTTTTCAAAGTGTGTTGCTTGAGTGGGTGAGTTCAAGTGTTATTTTGATTGGTTTCCTTCTCCACTCCCAAAAGAAGGTGGTGCCCCAAGTAGTGTGCGTACCTCTTTACGAACATTTTGTGAGGGTAGGCCCATTGGTTTGGGTTTAGAGGCCCCATTTCAAAAAGCTCGCCCCCATAAAGTGGTGCCCCCACGGAGGACACATATTTCCAAGTTACCTTCAAATTTTCAGTGATGGATAATGGAGTTCCCATCTATCCATTTCATTTTGCACAACACATTAGAGTAAATGTTCACATAGATAGAAAAGTATTTTTCCAGCAACGCATTGTTTTTATGTTTGGTGCAGAAAGACTTAGAGAAATACTGGCATCACCCAATCCAACTATACTTCGAATCATCAATTATGAAACTTCTTTTTATGTTCACGTGTTCATTTTGTTTTAAAGGCAAGAACAAGGAGTGGTAAAGGGGTGCTCTAGGGCCATATGAAGGAATGAGGTCTTCAAACCAACAACGAGGAGTAGCACATGAATCACGATCAAAACAATGAACCTTTTAGGCCTATTGCTCGGCAATCCATTCATATAATCATTGCAACTAAGTTTAGGTTTCAATCTATCATAAGGAGGATATTTGGATCCACTCCCCTCAATGAAGTCAATGCTTCAATTAATCCATTTATTCTACCTATGATAAAGTACGAATTAACAATGGATGTGTACATCTTCATTTTAATGTAATCAGATTTATAGTTTCAACAATCTTGTGCGGCCCGTAAGAGAAAAGTTTCTTGAAAAAAAATTCTTGACAACTTGGAGATGGCACATCTCATATCCGGGAGAGATGAAGAGGAAGTAAAGCTACGATCCTTCCCGTTGGTTCTAAAAGCAGAAGCTAAATCATGGTATGAGACCTTGCAACCCCAAATCAAGTCCAACTGGGAGAGACTGCGAGCAAGCTTCCTCTCCAAGTTCGGGCAAGGTGATACTTCTTAAGGACTATTTAAATGTCTTATTGGACATAAGCAGGTATCACTTGAAGACTATCCCTCTTATGAAGCAACCTTTGTCAATCTATGGGGAAGGTGGGAGGCTACATTAGAAAATCATGGTGGTGTACCTAACTTTATAAAAAAAAAGAGATTCATGGTTGGCTTGTATCCACTTTTAAAGGCTAAAGTAGAGCTAAAATTCCCATCCACCTTCGAAGAAGCACGTGAGGTATCCATCATCAAGTTTAGAAAACTACACTTCCAAGCACATAGAGAAAGGGGTTTGAATGAAGTGAGTGAGAGGGAGTCTTCACAAACCATGGAAGCACCAATTAGGGCCCCTCTTGCACAATCTTCACAAATAGGAGATAACTCTCAACAAGAGGTTTTACAAAGTCTAACTCAACAGCTTGAGAACCTCACTCTGAATCTAGTACAGGGCCTACCTCAACAACGACAACCAAAAGAAGGGAATCGCAATCAACGAAGACAAGCTCAAGAGTTGCGATGTTGGAATTGCAATGAAATGGGCCATGGCATGTACAATTGTCCACATCCAAGGCGACTTCCGGGAGACATATATCCCCCTAGACTGCCTCCTCTCACTGTGCAGCAAGAACTAGCTCAAGGCCCACAAATCCTTCGCTGACCACCACCACCAGCAAATATACCTCCCATCCCACATGAGGAGGAAGAAAGAGGAGTCAACATCATCAAGATAGAAGAGGTAACAGATGAGCATACTCTAAACTTTGATGTTATGACGGCAGAAAAACGCACAAGAGCACATGATAAGGATGAAGACATGAGAAGTGAAGGAAAAAATTCAGCCAGAAGGGACAAGAAGAAGAAGTCAAAGATGGAAGAATCTGAAAGTAGTAGGAAGAAAAGATCAAGGCGAAGGGAAATTAGTATCAACCACTTCCCATTGGGAAAGGAGCTAGAGCCCTACAACATCCTGGAGGATTTACAAACCCAAAAGCCAAACATTTCATGGCCTCAACTTCTACACCTATCAGCCAAAGTAAGAAGGCAATGGCCAAAGTTGGTAAGTACAAGAATTCCAAAGAAGAAAGCAAATCTTTCTATTAAGGTTGTGGCCTAAAAGCTACAAAAAGATGTGGAACCCATTGTGGATGCTTACATAAGGGGTAAAAAGGTGTCTAATGTATATGTTGATGGTGGAGCTCAAATGTGTGTGATCACGGAAAAATCAATGAATAGGTTAGGGCTTGGAATTACAAAGTCCTCTAACTGTCAAGCTAGGCTAGCCAACAACTCAAGTGTGAAGTGTTTGGGGATCATTGAAAATGTAAAAGTCTTTGTATGTAACATAGATGCACGAGTGGATATGTATGTCATGCCAGCTAAGGGGGAGGGCTATCCCATCATCCTAGGGAGGCCTTGGCTCATTGCTGTGAATGCAGATAAAAAATGGGGAAATGGTCGTTTGATTCTTAAGAAGGGTCAACCGGTGGTGTATGATTGGCGAGAAGGAAAGCAACTAGATATCAACTATGAATCCACAGCAGATGAAGAGAGCGAGGAGGAAAGTCCTTACTCAAGTGATGAGGAAGCATCAACCAGTGCATCAACCAGTGAAGAGGAGTCTTCTTTGGAGGTAATGGGAATTGTATTTAACACCAACACCCAAGATGTTTCCGTAGAAGAAAAGCCAACAGACAATCACACATGAGGGGATGAAAGATGCCACCACCTTGAAGAAGGATTTGAGAAAATGCTTGCAAAAGATCTTACTTGTGAGGAGAAGAGGTCCTACATCAATATGTTAAGGAGGTATCCCAATTTGTTTATCACTGACTACTCCCAAATAAGAGGTGTAGATGTAATAGAGCATCGAATTGAATTGAAACCAGGGACCAAACCCGTGGCTCAAAAGTTAAGGCGACTAGGATCTGTGCAACAAAAGGCTCTCCTACAAGAAGTGAATCGACTCTTGAAGGCTGGCTTCATCTATCCAGTATCCAACTCCGAATGGGTATCACCTATTGTAGTCACTCCCAAGAAGAATGGTAAGTGGAGGGTCTGCGTGGATTACAAACCCCTCAATGCTGCGACAAAGAGGGACCACTTCCCTCTCCCTTTCCAAGATGAAATTTTGAATGAAGTAGCAGGCCATGAATGCTACACTGTGTGTGTAACATTTAATGGCCTAATAACTTATGTGTAGCGGAAATTAGCATGAACATAGTGGGCATTTCATTAGAATAGATCCCTAATGAGAATTACAAGAGTGCTTGGGTGGAGAGAGCAACAAAAAGCATAACACCTAGTTAGATAGCATTAACAATACTTTCGAAAGAGAGAGAAATTAAGCTATTCACAACAGTTGAGGACCGGATTTGCATGGATCCGGTCCCCCCTCCAAAAGGCTTCGTATTATGGTTTCTCCCATCAAGAGAGACATTGTACAATACAATTCTTTGTGTTCCTTCAAGACTAGCTAGTGCAATGAAGATGGAAGCTTCATGCACTAAGCAAAACACTTAATCAAACACAACTTGAATTATCCCCGTTCTCAGACCCAAGACCTCACACACCTTCGAAGATGGTGAGAGCTAGCGGGGTATGAGAGTAGATTGAGAGGAAGAAGGAGTATCTTACGAGAAAGATGTACATCTCCTCACATAATCACTCATATTAGCATAGCTTAGCTTAGTAATTAGCTTGGTAGAGAAGATGAGCATGCATTGAAGCTTGGCTCTTGGTTGGATTTTGCATCCACATGCCAAGAGAGTGTTGATGTAGGCTTCTATCTCACAAGCTTGGAGTAGGTGATGAGCTCTCCATTAAAGCTTGGGAGGAGATAGAGTATTCTTTCTTCACACATGGTCAAGTGTGAGTGTGTGTGTGTCAATGCCAAGCAAAAATCAGCCCCCTCTCTCTCTTGGGCGAGCCCTTCCTGCTAAATTGGTCTGGCTTTTGCCTCATTGGACCTCCCCAAGTCAAGCCAATGGGTGTTAAGCAGCATAAGTGATAGCCTTATGACATGTGTCCCCCTTTCCCCTTTTGTGAGAGCTTTAGGTAATTAAATAATTAAACTAAACTCTCATTGGACCCCTTTGCCTCTTGGCCAATAGGAATCAGGCAAGCCATTGGGCTCCTGAATGCTCATTGGACCCCTTGGGAGACTGCCCAATAGTCTTCTAGGAGACTTAATTCTCATTGGTTTCTTTTATTAAATGTTTTTAAATTAATTAAACTAGATTTACTCTAGCTTAATTCTCATTGGTCCACTTCAAGGGTCTTCCAATAGGAATTGGGCACACCTTGTGGGCATCTGGCCTAGGGAGCTGACATGTGTCCCTAATTTCCTTTGTGTAAAGGGAGCCTGTGTGTGTGTGTGACTTTCTCTCTCATCCCCTACTAAATGGGCTCGCCCCCTCCTTTGTAGGCTTTGAAGAAGACTTTTGTACACACACTAAGCATCCAATTTTCCCTAGGGTTGACCTTTGGACACAACCTTTGAATTTTGGAACCTTAGCATTTTGGAAGTCTTAATGGGCTGAACCTTAGTGTCTTTTTAGCCCATTGTTGCACATGGCTCTTTTGCAGATGGCCCCCCCTTTTGATCCCTATTTTCCCTCCTTTGGATCCCTACTGTGGCCGGTCTGCTAGCTTAACCAATATTCTAGCTTTTTCTCCCCTGGTACCTCCCCACATTAAATGATCAGTTTAATATGAGAAAATCATTTAGGAGAATTAGATATTGATTATTATGACATTACCTCTCTCTTGAAATCATAGTCGTCCTCAACTATGGTGTAGAAAAGATAAAGCATATTCATGAGTCCTTTTCTTAGCGGGTAGAGGATCCCTATGTTACCCTACGACATCATTCCATAATGGATGACTAGTCCATTTGGCGCTTGAGAGCCTGAGGCTACCGCAAGCATGTCTGCACATTAGTCCTATCAGTCTTCCATAGTAGAGTGACAAGCTCTACTTGGTGTTTGGGAGACGTCGTCTCCACAAACTTGATCTAAGCATGCATACTACTTTATTTTTGTGCACAAATAAAGAAAAAGAGAGTCTTATAAGACAAAAACTTTGTTCATTTTTAACATTTTGTACATTTGCTTACTCTTGGGAAGCATTGTAAGCATTGACAAGGTTTAGGTTATCCTTTACTTGTATGCCTTGCATCCATCTAGCATCTTCAAAAGGATAATTCTTAAACTTAATAAGATATCGTCGGATAGTCTTACCACCTCTTAATACCTTGTCTTCATGTCGGAGAATGGACTCAGGCTGCAGCACCTCCTCTTGGTCCTCGATCTCCGGTGGGTCTTCAATAGTTGGTTCTTGAGGTGGCTCTCCTTTGTAAGTCTTTAATAGGCTCACATGAAAAGCATTGTGTATGAGCCAATGATTGGGCAACTTGAGTTGATAGGCCATCTCATTGATTGGCCTAAGAATCTGAAAGGGACCATAGTACCTTTTTGCTAGTTTAGCATAGTACTTTTGGTGACCCGTAGGATTCTTGCCCGTTGTGTGCCTTAATCGAGCCTTGGGAAACTTTAGCAAGACCCAATCGTTTTCTTTAAAGACTTGGGCTCTTCTGTGCTTGTCAGCAGCAGCCTTTTGCCTTTGCTGTGAGATAGAGATAGCATCCTTAATCTTTTGGAAAGATTCTTGTAGGTCTCGGCTATACTCATCTGCAGCGAAGATCTTCCCATGTACTTTAAGTAGCAAGGGACTTTTTGATCTTCCCTCAATTACCTCGAAAGGTGCTTTTCCCGTGGAAGTATGTACAGTGTTATTGTAAGCATACTCCACTAAGGGTAAGTACTTCTCCCATTGGGATCTTTGATCTACTTCCGTTACATAGGCTGTTAGTAGATCGAGAATTGTTAGGTTAGCTATTTCACTTTGGCCATCCGTTTGTGGATGATAGGCCGAAGAGAAATTTAGCCTTGTCCCTAAATTCTCAAAGAGACCCTTCCAGAAATTACTGGTCATTATAGGATCTCTATCCGACACTATGGACATTGGCAAGCCATGGTATTTGAAAATTTGTGAAATGAAGAGGGTTGCCATTTGATGGGCTTTGATAGTCTTTTTGACAGGTATAAAATGAGCTTGTTTACTGAACCTATCTACTATCGTCCATATTCCCGTATTCCCATGGATAGACTTAGGCAATCCAAAGATAAAATCCATGGATATGCTCTCCCATGGTGAATTAGGGATTGGCAAGGGTTGAATCAATCCAGGTTGCTTCCCTCTATCAAATTTTTTTTTTTGACATACCACACATTTGCAAACATACTCTTGTATGTTCACTTTCATGGTAGGCCAATAGAAATATGTTTCAATTCCCTTTAAGGTAGACTGAATCCCTCTATGCCCCGCATAAGGTGGAGCATGAGATTCATACATTACTTTCTCACGTAGTGAGTTAGTAACGCATAGTCTATTGCCATAGAGAAGATAACCATCTTGTAAAGTAAATGGTTCTTCTTTCTTCCCTTATGCAAGGGCTGAAATCACATCTCTAAAATCGGGATCAATAGCATACTCATCTATCATTGAAGATAGATCATTGTGAGTTTCTATGGAAACCGCATTCACTCTCGGTCGTCTTGAGAGTGCATCGGCTACTTGATTATGCTTGCCAGCAATGTGAGCAATATGAAAATGAAATTGCGAAAGGAAATTTGCCCACCTCATTTGTTTGTCGGAGAGATTGGTCTGCGTCATGAAGTACTTAAGACTTTGGTGATCCGTTCGCAGAATGAAAGGAGTCCCCAATAAATAGTGTTTCCATGAGTCTAAGGCATGAGAACTGCAAGGAGTTCTTTTTCATATATGCCTAGAGCTTGCTCAATAGGGTCGAGCCTTCGACTCTCATAGCCTATGGCATGCCCTTCTTGGAGCAAAACAGCTCCAAGACAATCACCACAAGCCTCGCATTGGACCTCAAATGGTTTTGAGAGATCCGGTAGTGTAAGCACAGGTTGAGAGATAAGCTTTTCGAAAGCATTGTTCTCCTTAGCAGACCATGTATACCTAACGCTTTTCTTTGTTAGGTCATGTAATGGTCCCGCAATTTGTGAGAACTTTTCTATGAAGCGTCTATAGTATGCACACATACCTATGAAGCTTCTTAGTTCATGAAGATTCCTTGGTTTAGGCCATCCTTTTATTACCTCTAACTTGGATGGATCCATTTGGATGCCATCTTGAGAGATAATGTGACCTAAATACTGAATCTCTTACAAGAAAAATTCACTTTTCTTTCGATTAACATAAAGTTTATTCTCTCTTAAAACTTGAAATATTACCTGGAGGTGTTGCTTGTGTTCCTCCAATGAATTAGAGTAGATGATAATATCATCAAAGAACACTCCAGTGAAGGTTCGATGAGGACTGAACAGCTTCTCCATCAAGCGGTTGAATGTGGCTGGTGCATTGGTCAAGCCAAAAGGCATGACAATGTATTCGTAAAGACCAAATGTAGTACGAAATGCGGTCTTTACAATGTCTTGATCAACTATCCTTATTTGATGATAGCCACTTTTTAGGTCAACCCTACTGAAGTAGGTCGATCCTTGTAGCTTATCAAATAGGTCTTCTACCCGTGGAACGGGAAACCTATTCTTGATAGTGATCCTATTTAGTGCTCTATAGTCGACACACATACGATATGTGCCGTCTTTCTTTTGCACTAATAGCACAGGTGAGCAAAATGGAGATGAGCTTGGCCTAACCATACCCTTCTCAACTAACTCATGCACTTGCCGCATAATCTCCTCTTGTTGAGCTTGAGAAACTCTATAAGGAGGTTTATTAGGCGGTGAACTTCCTGAAAGAAGTTCAATTGCATGGTCATCATTACCTCGTTTAGGAGGTAACTCATAAGGGATGTCGTCAATAAAAACATCTTGAAACCCCTTGAGAAAATTGGATAACTCTAATTCCTTTTGGTTGCTTTTATTTTCTTTTGCTAAAGCATTAGGTTCATTTTGAGAGTCTTTAACAAAAATCATGTACACGGAAATAGAGCTCTTTATTGACTTGTTGAAAGCTGGTGTATGTACAATGGGGATGGTGTTACCCATTTCCTTAGCATCTATATACATGTCTTTTTCCCTGAACTTAAAGGAGATTCTCCTTTCAGGAAATTTAACATCGGCAGCCAGGCGGTCAAACCATGGTGCCCCTAGGATTACATCCTCATGCTTGAGAGGAGAGATAAAGACGTCCTCTTTGTCCACATAGCCTTGGACATGAAGCCTCAATTTCCCGATTAAGGGAGTGACTGAAGCTTCTTGCCCCTTGAAGGCACTATCTGCGGGTAGGACATCTCCCATCTCGTAGGATTGTATTCCTAGCTTGGTGGCCAACTCTATAGATATAAAATTGTGAGTAGAACCAGGCTCAAAGAGAATAAAAGCATCATGTTCTCTTACCTTTCCCCAAGCATGGCATAGAGGAGATCCTTCGTGGTGAGTTTGGTGAGTCTCCTCCTCTTGGATTTCAACCAAGGAAGCTCTAGGAGGATCTTGGCGGTTGTTCTTTTGGGGACAAGCGCGGTACGCATGCCCTTGTTCGCCGCACTTGAAACACCGGTTATCTTTACGATAACGCTCAAGCTCTTCAGGAGAGAGTTTATTCTTACCTTTATAAACTCCCTTCTCTTTAGCTTTGTTGAAATTGCCCTTAGGAGACTTTTGGACATTGTCCTTCCCCTTAGGCTCATTGGAACCCTTGTTTTCCGGGGGTTTATTATTTATTTTAACCCCCGTTTGAAAATTGATTCGAGAGGCCACCATAGTATGGTGTATTACCGCCGATATGGTGCGTGGCCTTTGGGAGTTGACATACTCCACCATTTCTTCGGTTAAGCCCGCACAAAATTGTTGCTTTTGCTCTCCAAAATCCAACCTTTTGAAGAAAGTGGCTTTGAGTTGTAGGTCCCAAAACTTGTCTACATATTTGTGGATGGATTCATTGGGAGAGAGCTTTAAGCTTCGCTATTCAGTGAGTACTTTGTCTTTGGCATCGGTGGCCAAAAATTGCTTCATAATTGAAGCTCTTAAAGCCTTCCATGTTCGTGGAGCTTCACCGTTGGCTCGTAGGCTAGACCACCATTTTTTGGTGGACTTTTGAAAGTGCATAGCTACATGGCGTAGCTTAGAGGCTCCGTGAAGCCCTCATCTCCAAACGCCGCATCGAATTGCTGGATAAAGGCCAAGACTTTGTCCGTAGCACCAAAGGTACCATCATAGGTAAGGAAAGAGATGCTCTTCCCTCCCTCTTTGAATCTCTTCAGCTTGGACGACCTCTTCCATGCGGCATAGGATTTCCTATGGCCTCTTCTTTTTTATGGTTCAAAGGTTGCACCATCACTTTCTTCAGACGGTGAAGAATTTGAAGAAGGTGGAGAAGAGGGTGACCTCTTTCTCGCCTTTTTCTTGTCTTGATCTTTCTCATCTTCACCATAGCTTTCATAAGAGGAAGAGGATGAAGAAGATGGAGAAGAGGGTGTCCTCTTTCTCGCCTTTTTCTTCTCTTGCTTTTTATCATCCCTCTTTGAATTGTGGTGGGGAGAAGAATATGATGGTCTTCTCCGCTTTGGTGGTGATGGAGAGCGTTTAGCCCGCCGTCTTCGTGGAGCCATCTTCGCCGAGGTGGCGGGAGACTCGCTTCTTTCTCGTTCCTTCGGTGGAGGCTCTTGAGTTCTCCTTTGGGAAGGAGATACATCATCAAGAAGTAAATTCTTAAGCCCTTCATAAGGATTCTCTTCTTCTTCCCGAATCGGAGAGAGACCTCTTTTGGTAGTCTCACAAGGAGGCTTCCTAGGTGTTCTCTCGTCATGGTGATTAGCTTGAAGAATCCCGTGAGCACGGAGCTGCCGTTGCACTTCACTTTGGAGAGATGGATTGCCCATGGCTTGTTGAAGCCTAGAAACAAGATAGTTAACAAGAATTGAAGCATCATTAGTAGCTTGCTCATGAGCAAAATCAAAGTTATCAACATTAATTTCACTCTCTTTACTATTGTCAGCCATTCTAACAACTTTTAGGTGTAAACTTTTTAGGTGTACTTTGTCACTTCAAGCCCTAGTTGCTACTCCTCTTTACCCCTTTAGAAAAAGCACTCAAGCTACTGTACCCGCGGCTCGAATACCATTAACTGCAAGGAATAGAAGAGAGGGTCTTTCGACACCAAAACAGCACCGGCTCCTGTCAAGCTTCTAATAGTTTAAAAGTGGTTAAGCCGTAGGCAAGCCCCGTAGGACTCCACTATTAAGACCATAGCTCTCGACGGTGATGCCCCGTTAACTGCACGAAGGCAGGCGCACTGCAAGGCTGAAAAATCCCTATTCTACTTACTCACAGGCAATTAATAATACCAACCATTTGTAGCTAGCTTGAGGACCTCCCTTCTTGAGCAAGAAAAGAGAAACCTTGAGCTCTGATACCAATGTAACATTTAATGGCCTAATAACTTATGTGTAGCGGAAATTAGCATGAACATAGTGGGCATTTCATTAGAATAGATTCCTAATGAGAATTACAAGAGTGCTTGGGTGGAAAGAGCAACAAAAAGCATAACACCTAGTTAGATAGCATCAACAATACTTTCAAAAGAGAGAGAAATTAAGCTATTGACAACAGTTGAGGACCGGATTTGCATGGAGCCGGTCCCCCCTCCAAAAGGCTTTGTATTATGGTTTCTCCCATCAAGAGAGACATTGTACAATACAATTCTTTGTGTTCCTTCAAGACTAGCTAGTGCAATGAAGATGGAAGCTTCATGCACTAAACAAAACACTTAATCAAACACAACTTGAATTATCCTCGTTCTCAGACCCAAGACCTCACACACCTTCGAAGATGGTGAGAGCTAGCGGGGTATGAGAGTAGATTGAGAGGAAGAACGAGTATCTTACAAGAAAGATGTACATCTCCTCACATAATCACTCATATTAGCATAGCTTAGCTTAGTAATTAGCTTGGTAGAGAAGATGAGCATGCATTGAAGCTTGGCTCTTGGTTGGATTTTGCATCCACATGCCAAGAGAGTGTTGATGTAGGCTTCTATCTCACAAGCTTGGAGTAGGTGATGAGCTCTCCATTAAAGCTTGGGAGGCGATAGAGTATTCTTTCTTCACACATGGTCAAGTGTGAGTGTGTGTGTGTCAATGCCAAGCAAAAATCAGCCCCCTCTCTCTCGGGCGAGCCCTTCCTACTAAATTGGTCTGGTTTTTGCCTCATTGGACCTCCCCAAGTCAAGCCAATGGGTGTTAAGCAGCATAAGTGATAGCCTTCTGACATGTGTCCCCCTTTCCCCTTTTGTAAGAGATTTAGGTAATTAAATAATTAAAATAAACTTTTATTGGACCCCGTTGCCTCCTGGCCAATAGGAATCAGGCAAGCCATTGGGCTCCTGAATGCTCATTGGACCCCTTGGGAGACTGCCCAATAGTCTTCTAGGAGACTTAATTCTCATTGGTTTCTTTTATTAAATGTTTTTAAATTAATTAAACTAGATTTACTCTAGCTTAATTCTCATTGGTCCACTTCAAGGGTCTTCCAATAGGAATTGGGCACACCTTGTGGGCATCTGGCCTAGGGAGCTGACATGTGTCCCTAATTCCCTTTGTGTAAAGGGAGCCTATGTGTGTGTGACTTTCTCTCTCATCCCCTACTAAATGGGCTCGCCCCCTCCTTTGTAGGCTTTGAAGAAGACTTTTGTACACACACTAAGCATCCAATTTTCCCTAGGGTTGACCTTTGGACACAACCTTTGAATTTTGGAACCTTAGCATTTTGGAAGTCTTAATGGGCTGAACCTTAGTGTCTTTTTAGCCCATTGTTGCACATGGCTCTTTTGCAGATGGCCCCCCCTTTTGATCCCTATTTTCCCTCCTTTGGATCCCTACTGTGGCCGGTCTGCTAGCTTAACCAATATTCTAGCTTTTTCTCCCCTGGTACCTCCCCACATTAAATGATCAGTTTAATATGAGAAAATCATTTAGGAGAATTAGATATTGATTATTATGACAGTGTGTGATGGGTATTCAAGATATTTTCAAATTAGAATAGCAGAAGAAGACCAACCAAAAACCACCTTCATCACACCTTGGGGATGTTTTGCATTCAGAGTAATGCCTTTTGGGCTCACCAATGCTCCTAGCACCTTCATGAGATTCACAATATTTTTATTTCAACCATTCTTTGGAAAATCTATAAGAGTCTTTATGGATGATTTCTGTATTTATAGTTGTAGATCACTTCACTGCCAAAAGGTTGAAGAGGGGCTTAAGAGGCTCCATCAATTTGGGAGACAACTCAACCCAGAGAAGTGTCATATCGGTGAATCTCAGGTGGTTTTGCTAGGCCATGTGGTTTCTTCACAAGGAATTCAAGTGGATCCCTCTAAATTAGAGGCCTTTTTGTCATTATCTCCACCAACAACTAAGGAACTAATGACCTTCAACCACAAAGTGAGGTACATGTCTCGCTTCATCCATTTTCTACCAGAAGCCATCGCCCCTTTGCAGCAAACCAAAAGATCCTGAAACATCATACATGAGGCCAATCTATTTTGCAAGCAAGGTGATGACTCCGACAGAGAAGGGATACACTGAAATGGAGAAAGTGGTCTTTGCAATCTTGTTTGCGGTAAGGAAGTTTCGATCGTATCTTCTTCCTGTGCCATTTGTTTTTCTCACCTTAGAGCACAATCTACCATATGTAGTACAACACATGAGCCTCTCATCTAGAATAGCAAAGTGGGTGCTTGAACTCCAAGAATTTGAATACACTTTCCTTGTAGAAGATAGCACAAGAGCAAGACTTGCAGACATTCTCACCTACAAAGTGAGAGAAAGGGAAGGATCACGACTACAAAGAGAGAAAGGCTCAAAATAGTTCAAAGTGAAGGAGATTGATAATGCCCATACTTTATGTTTTGACGGAGCTTATCAACGCCAACAAGACAAATCAGCAGGGGGGATCATCATTTTGAACCCACAAAAGGAGGTAATGGTTAGAAAAGGTATCACTCTACCCAATGTCCACTCTAACAATGAGGCTGAGTATGCTGCTCTAACCCTTGGGTTAAAAGAATGCAAAGAATTAGGTATACAAAGACTTATTATAAAAGGTGATTCTTTGCTAGTGGTCAGGCAAATCCAAGAGACTTGGAAGTGCAAGAATCATACATTGTTTGAGTGGCTTAGTAGTGTAAGAGCTTTGATGAAGGGTTTTAAAGCAACACAGGTACAACACATTGTGAGAACTCATAACAAGGAAGCAGACTTACTCGCAAATGAAAAGCTTCAAATGGCGGTAGGAGGTGTGAAACTATATGAACCCAAATATCAATGTCAAGAGGAGCTAAAAGACATTATTTTCTTTCTACAAGGAGGTGAGTGTCCCAAACACTTAGACAAGGTGCAAAGACATAGACTAGTTAAGAAGGCCACACCTTACCAGTTGATCGGGGATGATTTATATCACAAAGGGAGAGATTTGGTCTTGAGGAGAGTACCAGGTGTGCAAGAGATAGAGAAAATTCTTCTTTCATGTCATGATGATGTCTATGGTGGTCACTTTTCTCAAGATATTACAAGTAGGAAGATTTTACAAGCAGGGTTTATTTGGCCGAGCTTACATCGTGATGTCCAATATTGGTGTAAGGCATGTAAGCAATGCCAAATTGCAGGGGATAGACGACTAACATATGAGCCTCGAGTCCCAATAATATCTTATGGACCTTTTGAAAAGTGGGGTGTGGATGCAATAGGTCCCCTACCTCGTACTTCTACAGGGAAGGTTTTCATCATCATGGGTGTTGACTACATGACACGATGGGCGGAAGCAACAAGCACAACCCGAATCCAGCTGAAGAGGTATCAAAGTTTATTTTTTATCATATTTGTAGTAGGTTTGAACCACCCCTAGAAATCTTATCAGATCGAGGCCCGGGTTTTAGGACTGACCTTCTGAATGATCTCTTGAGGAGGTTAAAAGTGAAACACCTGCATTCCACACCCTACTATCCTCAATGCAATGGATTTGTGGAAAAAGTGAATGGAATGATATGTAAGATCATTTCTAAGCAGGTTGTGGACCGGCCTAATGATTGGGATCGCCATTTGATGGCTGCTCTTTGGGCGTATAGGACATCTTTCAAGGTATCTACCCAATTCAACCCTTTTCATCTAGTTTATGGACAGGAGGCACTTCTCCCCATTGAGGTAGAGCTTTCAAGCTTGCGCGTTCTTGCAAGAGTGGCAAAAAAAACCAAAAGAGGTTCTACATGAAAGGATCTTAGATCTCCAACGACCTGAGCTAGATAGAGAAGAGTCCATTGATCACTACCGTTCACCAAAGCGACAAGCCAAAGGGACAAAATCAACAAGAAGCTCAAGGGGAAAGGATTGAAGGAAGGTATGTTGGTTCTTTGCTATGATAACCGACTTGATACTCGACTTGAAAAAAAGTTTTTTCAAAGATGGGAGGGACCTTTCATGATAAAAAAAAAGTTTGGGAATGGTAGTTACAGATTAGCAGATTTATCAGGAAAACTCCACAAGACCAGAGTCAATGGACGGAGATTAAAGCCCTACTTTCAACATATCAATCCATTGATACGAAGTCATCTACCTACATCATCTAAGCTCCAAATTGGCATGGCTCCCTTCCGCTTGGAAAATGCTCCACCTATTTTTAAAGCTTTGATGTGCAAAGAAGAACCAGCCTTGGAATCTGAACATACCCAAGCAACCCTCCCATCTCTGATTTATGAGATTGAGGTAATGAAAAGCAGTTCTAATGGAGTAAAAGAGTAAATGTCACTCCTCCTATTAAAAAAAAAAAAGAGGAAAAGGAAAAACGAAAAAAAAAAGAAAAAGAAGCAACACCGTCCTCCTAAAGATATGAATATCTCTAGGCTTGGCGGAGGGCTAATATGAGTGGCATAAAATGGCAACCATCTTTTTGCAACATTTTTTCAGCCTACTCAACGTCCTCTTCCTCATATGTGTATATATTTTTTTACGCTATTAAGTACTCTTCCCAAAAATGTCACCTTAGTCATATATTTATATTACCACCCTTTTCACTTTTGCTTTGTGAATAAAATTAAGCGTACAATAACCAACTATCTACCCCAAATTTCTTACCTCATTTAAATTAGTAGTAGAAAAATAATATATCCATCCTCCATCCCATATAGATAAATTACCATGGAAATCAACTCTCCACTTGTCTTTACCAAAGATTATGGTCCATCTCTACAAGTCTTCTATGCCCCCTACATAGGTGGCCCAATATCTCTTAAGAATATACATATAGTTTTTCTCCTTTCAAAAAGACTCAAATTGTATATTCTTTTCACAAGCAAATAATATTGGGCCCTCCTCTATTTGTTAAGCATCATACCCTTTTGAAAAAGCATGATTCCCCTTGGATGCATACAAGCAAAGGGCCCATACAAAAAGACTTGGAAGCAAAAGGTTCCCTAGCCTAGTGTGGACCTTCCAAACCGAATTCCTTGGTGCATCGGCGTGAAGAATAGTCCAAATGCATATCAAACATGTTGAGAAGGTCAAATTTGCCTTTTGAAGCATGTCATTCCGAGCTACAGATAAAAGGTTATGGTCAAAATAGTGTAAATCTGTCAGATTCGCAGCAAAATGGAACTGTAAATCAAGTAAATCAAAAGGGTGAGATCTTATTTTGCCCCTACTCATCTTCTAAAAGAGCAACGAGTGTTCAAGGTCACTTGCATGTGATGGGACCAACCTAAAGATGCTTTCTAAATGCCAAGACAAACAAGTTGAGATACCCCACAGGAGCCACCCGTAGGGCCTCATGGTGGGGCCCACCTACATTATGCACCCCTATGGAGCCTTCACGGTGTAAAATGATATTTTTTGTGAATAAATAGTCCATTTTATGTCCAATACTCAATGAGTGGTCAAAGGACACTTAATTAGGGCTAATCACTCACCCTAATTAAGTGTAGCATAATCCCACTCCTGCACAACTATAAATAGCCCCCCTTGGAGAGACTCAAGAACACACACCTATATTTTCAACTTTATGTTGTTCTTGATCAATAGTAGAGAAAACCCCAACTCTCCCTCTTTCACATCCTCCCTCCTAACCCTCCTCTTTGGAGGAAGTGCAACTCTATCCTCCACTCTTTCTATTCTACAATCTCTTACTCCATCAACCCAATAAATCATTGTAGCACCTCAATAACTTGTAAATACATCATGATCTCTCTCATGGTTATGTTAATGATCATTAAATCATCTTCAAACAATCAAGTGTCGAAATTCGTGATGGTTAGCCAGCATCTGTCTTCCCCTTAAAAGGTGTGCGAGAAATCAAGTAAGTGTTCTACTCTCAATTTACCATTGGTTTGTTTCTCCACACTTATTCAATTAGTCTAAAGAAATTTCTCACTCCAACTCTCTTTTGCTTCATTACATATGCATGTGGCTACCTCTCATGGTGATTTTATTTGTCACGACATTGCATAGATGGAGATGGGCTCTCTATGCAAAGTGTGCTAGTTAGATGTAGGCGATTCTCTTGTGTGTTTGAGAGGCAAGTCTTGTGCGCATGATTCTTTGATGAGTACTTGAGAGAGGAGGAGTTTGGATGTATCATGGGTATTCTTATGGGGAGAAGGTGAATGCTATTCCAAAAATTGCATATTTACATTTGATGCACGGCATTGGGTTGCATAATCGTTGATGGTGTCAAGTGTCCAAAGTGTACATAGAGTAAGGGGTTTCTCAAAGTGTGTTGCTTGAGTGGGTGAGTGCAAGTGTTATTTTGATTGGTTTCCTTCTCCACTCCCAAACGAAGGTGGTGCCCCAAGTAGTGTGCGTACCTCTTTACGAACATTTTGTGAGGGTAGGCTCATTGGTTTGGGTTTAGAGGCCCCATTTCAAAAATCTCGCCCTCATAAAGTGGTGCCCCCACGGAGGACACATATTTCCAAGTTACCTTCAAATTTTTAGTGATGAATAATGGAGTTCCCATCTATCCATTTCATTTTGCACAACAAATTAGAGTAAATGTTCACATAGATAGAAAAGTCTTTTTCCAGCAATGCATTGTTTTTATGTTTGGTGCAGAAAGACTTAGAGAAATACTGGCATCACTTAATCAAATTATACTTCCAATCATCAATTATGAAACTTCTTTTGATGTTCACGTGTTCATTTTAATTTAAAGGCAAGAACAAGCAGTGGTGAAGGTGTGCTAGAGGGCCATATGAAGGAACGAGGTCTTCAAACCAACAACGAGGAGTAGCACATGAATCACGATCAAAACAATGAACCTTTTAGGCCTATTGCTCGGCAATCCATTCATATAATCATTGCAACTAAGTTTAGGTTTCAATCTATCATAAGGAGGATATTTGGATCCACTCGCCTCAATGAAATCAATGCTTCAATTAATCCATTTATTCTACCTATGATAAAGTACGAATTAACAATGGATGTGTACATCTTCATTTTAATGTAATCAGATTTATAGTGTCAACAATCTTGTGCGGCCCGTAAGAGAAACGTTTCTTGAAAAAAAAAAATCAACAAGTCTAAACAAAATGTCAAGCTCTTTTCCCACGTTTTATGCAAGAAGTGGGGAAGATGCGCAAGAGTTTCTTGACAACTTGGAGATGGCACATCTCATATCCGGGAGAGATGAAGAGGAAGTAAAGCTACGATCCTTCCTGTTGGTTCTAAAAGCAGAAGCTAAAGCATGGTATGAGACCTTGCAACCCCTAATCAAGTCCAACTTGGAGAGACTGCGAGCAAGCTTCCTCTCCAAGTTCGGGCAAGGTGATACTTCTGAAGGACTATGGAAATGTCTTATTGGACATAAGCAGGTATCACTTGAAGACTATCCCTCTTATGAAGCAACCTTTGTCAATCTATGGGGAAGGTGGGAGGCTACATTAGAAAATCATGGTAGTGCACCTAACTTTCTAAAAAAAGAGAGATTCATGGTTGGCTTGTATCCACTTTTAAAGGCTAAAGTAGAGCTAAAATTCCCATCCACATTCGAAGAAGCACGTGAGATAGCCATCATCAAGTTTAGAAAACTACACTTCCAAGCACATAGAGCAAGGGGTTTGAATGAAGTGAGTGAGAGGGAGTCTTCACAAACCATGGAAGCACCAATTAGGGCCCCTCTTGCACAATCTTCACAAATAGGAGATAACTCTCAACAAGAGGTTTTACAAAGTCTAACTCAACAGCTTGAGAACCTCACTCTGAATCTAGTACAGGGCCTACCTCAACAACGACAACCAAGAGAAGGGAATCGCAATCAACGAAGACAAGCTCAAGAGTTGCGATGTTGGAATTGCAATGAAATGGGCCATGGCATGTACAATTGTCCACATCCATGGCGACTTCCGGGAGACATATATCCCCCTAGACTGCCTCCTCTCACTGTGCAGCAAGAACTAGCTCAAGGCCCACAAATCCTTCGTCGACCACCACCACCAGCAAATATACCTCGCATCCCACATGAGGAGGAAGAAAGAGGAGTCAACATCATCAAGCTAGAAGAGGTAACAGATGAGCATACTCTAAACTTTGATGTTATGACGGAAGAAAAATGCACAAGAGCACATGATAAGGATGAAGACATGAGAAGTGAAGGAAAAAATTCAGCCAGAAGGGACAAGAAGAAGAAGTCAAAGATGGAAGAAGCTGAAAGTAGTAGGAAGAAAAGATCAAGGCGAAGGGAAATTAGTATCAACCACTTCCCATTGGGAAAGGAGCTAGAGCCCTACAACATCCTGGAGGATTTACAAACCCAAAAGCCAAACATTTCATGGCCTCAACTTCTACACCTATCAACCAAAGTAAGAAAGCAATGGCCAAAGTTGGTAAGTACAAGAATTCCAAAGAAGAAAGCAAATCTTTCCATTAAGGTTGTGGCCTCAAAGCTACAAAAAGATGTGGAACCCATTGTGGATGCTTACATAAGGGGTAAAAAGGTGTCTAATGTATATGTTGATGGTGGAGCTCAAATGTGTGTGATCACGAAAATATCAATGAATAGGTTAGGGCTTGAAATTACAAAGTCCTCTTATTGTCGAGCTAGGCTAGGCGATCAATCTCACCATCCGGCTTGCATTTCAACTTGTAAACCCACTTCGTACCAATGGCCTTTTTGCCAGGACACAAATCACATAAAGTCCATGTGTCATTTTCTATGACTGCATCATATTCTGATTGCATGGCAGCCATCGAATTTTCTGAATTTTGTGCTTCATCAAAAGACAGAGGCTCCTCAACATCATGTAAGCTAGACACAGCCAAAGCATAACAATTTGATGCATAAGATGCATGGTGAGAGCCTGAACGAGTACGACTAGACAAAGGTGCATCCAATTTACTGTCACGCAAAGTGTGCACCAGCCATTTTGGCATACCTCTAGCCTGCTCATTTTCAGCCCTTTCCTCATCAAGTACATCATGTACATGTGCATCAGGAATAGGCTGATCTAAAACATTTTTAGAAACCGCCATAGGCTGAACATTTGCCTCATTGGAACTTAAATTTGTATTTCCACCACTGAAAAGAGGCAACAAAGTGTCATAAATGTCTTGTGAGCTTACATTACTGTCTCTAGTACATGACAGCAAGGTCTGAACAGAATCTTCCACAAACACTACATCCCGTGAAACCAGAATACGTTTTTTATGTGGATGATATAACCTATAACCTTTGCTTTCAATACTATAACCAACAAAAATACATTTGACAGCCTTATCATCCAATTTTCTGTGCACGGTTTTCTCAAAAGAAAGGTATTGACTTCAATGAAATATTTTCTCATGCTTTAAAAAATGAACTCAATTAGGCTTGTCTTAAGCCTTGTGGCTGCTCATGACTTAAATCTTGAGAAAATGGATGTAAATACGGTGTTCCCTCATGGTGACTTGGAGGAGAAAATGTACATGCTTCAACCAAAGGGGTATGAAGTAAAGGGTAAGGAGAAAATGGTTTGCAGATTAAAGAAGAGCTTGTATGGTCTAAATCAAGTAGCAAGAAAATGGTACTTGAAGTACGATCGATGGATGTTGGATCACGGATTCAGAAGATGAAACTCATGTCACTGCATCTACACAAAGAATTTGGGAGATGCGAAGTTCATCATTCTAATGTTGTATGTTGATGATATGCTGTTTGCAAGTGCTAACATGCAGGATATCAAAGACCTAAAAGAGGAGCTATCTAAATATATTTCAATGAAATATTTAGGTGCTACAAAGTGGATACTTGTTATGACGATATCAAGGGACGGGACAAAGAAGATAGTAAAGCTATCTGAAGAGGATTACATCAAGAAGGTACTAGAAAGGTTTGCAATACAAGATGAAAAATCGGTTTCTACACCTTTGGCTAGTCACTTTAAACTAACCAAGGATATGTGTCCAAAGACACAAGAGGAAATAGCTTATATGTCTAACGTTCGATATGTTGTAGCGGTAGGTTCTCTAATGTATGGTATGGTCTGGACACGGCCAGACATTGCACATGTAGTGGGAGTTGTCAGTAGATTTATGGACGGTCCAGGTAAAGAGCATTGGAAAGCTGTGAAGTACATACTTAGGTATCTAAAGGAGACAACCACCAATGCTTTGTATTTTGGAGGCACTGACATTTTCTTGCAAGGGTATGTTGATGCAGATATGAAAGGTGACAAAGAACTTGAAGAAGCACTATTGTCTATGTCCTCACAGTTGGAGGCACATCAGTAAGTTGGACTTCAAAGCTGAAAAAGTGGTCTCACTTTCTACCATGGAAGCAGAGTATGTAGCAATGATGGAGGCAAACAAAGAAACTGTGTGGCTTCATAGATTTTTGGAGGAGCTTAGATACAAGCAAGACAATTATGTCTTGTATAGTGACAGTCAAAGTGCCATTCATCTTGCAAAGAATTCAGTCTTTCAGACAAAGCACATTGAGGTGAGATATCACTTCATATGTACTCTTTTGGAAGAGGGACAACTAAAGCTAGGAAAGGTGCACACAAGTGAAAATCTTGCGCTCATCTTCAATCAGCATTCAAGGACAAGAAGCTAGCAATCACACTTTTGGTGTGAAGATCAGTCTCCAAGTGGGAGATTGTTAAGTATGGAACCTGATTTACCCCTTGTAACTTTTAGTCTCAAAAATGAACATTTGTAAGGCCCCTGTTATGAGGAGAATCCATCATGCGTAAGAAAAATCACTCTTCGAAAAACCAAAAACTCATGTGCATTGTTGGAATGTTTCCTTTTCGCTCAACTATTATGGCTAGACAGTGGCCAATGATCAAAAACGATCGAACAGTTGGCCGATTAGACGGTGGCCGGTAGTCAATGGCCGGTTTCTAATTTCTAGGTGGACTTGTCTTCTTAAGGGCGGCCACACATGGGCGCATGGGAGAGTCCAACTTGGACTTGTCTACACAAGGGCAGCTACACACGGCTACCTCTCTCATGAGAGAGGGTAGCCCTTTGGGCCTATAAAAGGAGGCCTCTTCTACACAAATTAATGCATTGTGGTGCATTGTAAAGTTGATGAAACAAGGTGTATGTGAGGTGGTAAGAGTGAAGCAAGGTGGGAGCTCCATTAAGGGTATAATCCCTTTGCAAGATACTTCTAGTTTAAAGTACTAAAGCCATTGAGTGGCTGCTTTCCCATGGATGTAGCCCACATTGGTTGAACCACATATATCGTGTGCTCTCTCTCTCTCTCTCTCTCTCTCTCTCTCTCTCTCTCTCTCTCTCTCTCTCTCTCTCTCTCTCTCTCTCCTCTATAATCTCTCATGTGTGAAGATTATCTCTCTCCATTAACTAAACTACTCTAATATCTACTTAGATGCGTCGTATTTCCTAACATCCCCTTCCCCTCAATGGCCTTCTCTTATTGCACTATGGTTGTCCACATTAGTCTCATTTCATCCCCTTGGTATGTTTCTTACGAGCATGGCAAGACTTATCCTTCAACTTTGACACCCTTTTCTCGGGTGTGGTGTCCTTAAAAGAAAACCTAGGGCAACCCCTCCTGTCATCAAATATCTAATATCTAACCAATCCAAATGATTTTCTCATATTAAACTGATCATTTAATATGGGATAATAAATGGGAACAAGGGTTAGAATATAGACATGTACTTACGGATCTATCTCAACACGGGGCCAATGGTAAAGGGGCCCAAATGAGAGATGCTCTGCAAAGACCAAGGTTAACTAATGAAGCTAAAAATACCTTAGGGTTAGCTTCATTAAAGACATCCAATGATTAGTGTTAAAAGTCCTTTTGACCTTAAGCAAGCTAGGGTTGTGCTTGAGGTGGGAACCTTAAGCAAGCTAGGGTTGTGCTTGAGGTGGTGCGAACCCAACCTAAACTTAGGCAAGCTAGGGCTGTTCTTGAGGTGGGAACTCCACCTAAGGTGCTTGTCATTCTTGATGACTAAGGTACTTGAGGTACTTGTCACATTTATGAGGAAGTTGCTTGAGAAGCTTCCTATGCATGGGGGGTAAGATGCTTGAGTCAAAAAGAGAACCTACTCACTTAATGAGGAAGTTTCTTGAGAAACTTCCTATGCATAAAAATCTCAAGTTAGGGGAATTCTAAAAGAGCACATGGGACACATGTGAGACTCTCACTAAGCTTAACCACATGGTGTGCTTGAATGCTATTGGTTGGGCTAAAGAGGGGTCCAATGAGCTTCTACTTCCATCTAACAAATATCTAGATATTTTCAAGCTCTCTCTCTCTAAGGGGTACGGAGGACACTTGTCAAAAGTCTACCCATGTACTTGACTGCATGCTACATGTGATTGGCCAGGGGGAGAGGGGTCCACTCGCCCAAAGCAAGGAGGGGGTGTGCTAGGGGCATATACACCATCACACACACTCATTTGGGACACCATTCTCTCTTGGTGAAAGTTGAGGAACACCACCTCTTTCTCCAAGCTTGTGAGAGTGAAAGCCTACACCAACACTCTTGGCTATGGAATGCAAATCCAACCAAGAGCCATGTTTCAATGCTTAAGCTTGCCATCTTCTCCATCTCCATTATTATGCTATTATGTATGCTAGCAAGAAGAGTAATGATAAGTGAGGAACTACTTCTTTCTCCTATGGAATGTTTCTTCTTCCTCTTCCCTATCCTCATTCCCCGCTAGCTCTCTCCACCTTCGAAGGTGTTTGAGGCCTTGGGACTGAGGCTTGGGATAGTTAATGCTTTCTTCAAGTTTATGTTATGTTTGTGATGCATGAATCTTTCCATCTTCATTGCATCACCTAGGTCACAAGGAACACAAAGATTGTATTGTACCAAGTCTCTCTTGATGGGAGAAACAATAATACAAATGCCTATATGAGGGGGGACCGGCTCCATATGAATCCGGTCCTCAACTATTGTCATGTTCTCTAAACTCTCTCTCTCTTGCAAAAGTATTGTTCATGCCAAGTTAACTAAGTACCATGTTTATGTTGCTACCATCAACTAAGTTCACCCGCTATGCTCACAAAGTAATCTCTTAAAAGTGCTTCACCTAATTTCCTAATTCCGCTACTTCCAAAGTTCATAGGAAATTTCCATTACACCTCCTTTCTTACTCCTTCTCGTACTATGGACGGCTCCATTGTACTCTTAAAAGTCTCTCTTGTGATGCTACCATATCCTATCTCCTCTAAAACTCTATCTTATGATGGTAGCCCCTTTCAAGCTACACAATTTTTCCCCCTCCTTACTATACTGCTACTTTTCTTTCACTTCTGGGTTGCATTTTTCTTCTTCCTTATGGCATCTTCCAACTCTCAACCTCATGTGTTGAGGCCTCCCTGCTTTTGCAAGTTGCCCTCTTTTCTTAGTGTTACTTTTATTATGCAGCTTACGGGTCCTTCCCCTTCAAGTGGCTATAGTATTTGGTTCAAGAGCTACTAGATTCTTAATTTGAAGCTTTAAAAAAATCTAAAATTGATGGTCTAGACACCCATTTGGAATACACATCATGATATCATTGCATGCCCTCATCACCAATCTGCTAGACTAAGCTTGACCTTCACTTCAGCATAGCTTCAAGTGTGAAACCATAAAGACCAACTCATAGAGCACCGTAGAGGGGTGTATGCATGATCAGGTGTACCCACTTTTTGTAATCTTCCCTCAAGCGTGACATCTGCGATGCGAATAACTCGGCAAGATAATCTTGATCCCAGAGCACCACTACCCATTGTGTGGCCTTGCCCCAAACTTGTCGAGTTATAAGTTGAATCCACCACGTAACTCGGTGAGTTACATGATGATTCCACATCCCCTGTGCCACCTGCTACCTCCGCTGCCACAAAGGACATGCCATGTAACTTGGCGAGTTA